>NC_056749.1:320987553-321207553 GCF_019279795.1 Protopterus annectens
ATATATATATATATGCACACAAATTCATGTTGTTGGTTTTTGTTAAATATATAACATTAATTTTTCATTTTATCAGTCATATGCTAGATTCATTTTATTTAAATATAAATATGTAGAGGTTTCTCGTAGTATTTTTAAAGGTATTTTTAATGTATTTTTTAATTCACTTATGTGTGTGTTTTAGTATTTGTAAACATAAGCCTTCATGTAGGATTTATCTAATGAGAAATGTATAGGGAATATAGCTTTAAATTTCGTTATTGATCGTTTCTTTGGTGCCAAATTCAATTCAAAGTTTATATAAAGGGCATTTCTTACGGATGATTCATTTTCTGAAGAAGTTTTACTATTAAGTGAGACGAAAAACGATTGTATAAAGTGCGTTTAAAGTTATTAAAGCGGATGTTGTTTTTCAAGGTGTGGCTTTCCTGGTGTGTTTTTCCACAGTTTGTTCATGTTTTTAGAGTTTGTAAAATGGTAAATATACCATTCCACACTGTATGGTGATCTCCATTTAAATGTTTCAAAGTTTCAAAACTTCAATCTTATGGCCTCTACCATACGAAATTCAAAGTTTTGAAACTTTGAAATTTAGTTTGAAATGTAGAAGTAGACCCATATATATATATATATATATATATATATATATATATATATATTTTTTTTTTCATCCAATGAACAATACCACAACTTATTAAAATTCTTTCTCACTCAGCTTTACCTTTATTTGTCACACTTCCACTCCTGCCAAACCTTACCTTTCCATATCCTAGCAATACTGTTTACTACTGTTCTCAATAATTTTTGTTCCTCTGCCCTGTAATGCTCAAACATAAGCTTCCTCTCCCACTGCAAACTGTGCACCTCCTGTACTCTCTACCAATGTTAATATCTTGATAACTGCAGATCATTATAGTATGGTGAACTAGACAATGTTTTGTCTTGAGTTAACCTTAATAGTTTTAACTTGCCTCATGTTATTAGAAGCTTTAAATACCTTGATAGACTATTGTGACATTCATCAATTGTACTTTTCTTCTGCTAGAGCAACCAACTCTGTCATTATTATAATTGTATTACACTGTAGATTAACTTAAAATACTGGAGCTTTTTCCCCCAAGCTTCTGCTGAAAAAACAACACTTTTTATTTAGACCTTTTCATAAAACACAAATAAATAAAATAAGTCACTATGCAAAATTAGTGAAGAGATCATATAATCACCATAACCGCGATCGGCTTTTGCTAACCCTCCTATAGTCTGGCCTCATTTTATAAAAATTACATTAAGGTATTGCAGCTTTAGAAATATAGACTGCATATACTGCTTAATTGATCTGTGATATGTGATCCCCATCCCAAAAGAAAGCAATTTAGGCAATACTGAAACATATATGAATCCAGTACAAGGCATGCAATTTGTCTACTGTTTCTTTTTCAGTTATCACCCTTTTATAATTGTAGTCTATTTCCATGCAGTCATATGTTACTCTTACTCTCTGTGTATATAGTAATCAAATAAAAGAGTTAAAATATTTTTCCAATATTTATAAAGTAGTATTTACATATGAAAATCCAAACAGCAAAGGTATGGCTCCAGTATAAACAGGCACTAATTCCAGAAGGTATATAGTTCCAAAAATGAAAGGCAGAGAAGATAGTCTTTCAGCTCAGCTTTAATGACACTAGCGCTTTCACATACAGCTTAATCAGGTGTCTAACATTTGCTGACATAAACCACCTATATTATATTATATATATATATAAAGCGCTAGTGTCATTAAAGCTGAGCTCAAAGACTATCTTCTCTGCCTTTAATTTTTGGAACTATATACCTTCTAGAATTAGTGACTGTTTATACTGGAGCCATACCTTTGCTGTTTGGATTTTCATTTGGATTGTATTTTTTCAGCAGAGGTAAAAGCTGTTTGTTTGGTGACTTTGTTGTTAGTATTTACATATGTTAGGGAGCAGCACTGGGAAACACAACTTATTTAGATGACTCCAAGTTAAGCTATTTATGTAGAATATACTGCATATGGTTTATTTTTTCAGCAACATGAGCTATGGGAAAAATAAATACACTGAAAGAAACATTCATGCCATTATAAAACTTAACTTTTATTAAAATATTTAAAAGTTCAGAAATAAAATAACTTTCTTTTAAAATGTAGCCATCTTTTAATTTCACCTCTAATAAACAGGGAGTGTTGCAACAGCACAAAACAATATAAGATTGAGCAGGCAATGCATTGTCATTTGTATATGTCTAGCCACTAGATTTGCAGTGTTACCTTTTCTTCAATCACTTATAGGCTCTACAATTATTTTCTTCTGTTTTCATAGATTTTTCAGCGTAAATCTTAGCCCATTTACAGATTAATGCATACATTACTTTCTCAGATTCCCAACTCAGGATTTGTTTCATGTTATATATAATGTCACTTAAGATACAAATTTCCCCTTAAAGCATGTACATTCACACAGCATCCACATAATATATTATCTGCTCATGCTTTCATATTCCATGGTTTATCAATGAATTGAGTATGTACCAACTTATCTGCTATCTCTGACCCCATCATAAAGCAAATCTAGGAAATGGGGATAGAATTTTACTAAGCTCCTCAAATGTCATTATAAGATGCCAGTGCTTTCTTACAATATTCATCAATCTGCTTACATAGAAACTGTGTTTAAAAACACACACCAATACCTATTTTCCTCTCATTACATTGATCTCACAACATTACTTCATCCATTATTTCTGTTAGGCACTGTTCTATTATTTAACCTATGTAAAACACTATAAAATTGCTATATCTGTTAAATAATTTTTGCATGAAATAGTCTATCTCCTTTTTAAAGACCTCTTCTCTAGAGCATGATCTATATACACTCACCAGTTGTGCCTGTGGTAATGAATCTATTAAGCTTTTACCATGATCACTACTTGTACAAAAGCTGCTCATGGATGCTGTTTCTCTTCTCCGTATTGTTGTTTTAATTTTGTCATTTTCTATAAATAATGCTAAATCCCAAAAATCAATTCAATGTTTATGTTTTAATCAAATAAATTCCAGTCCATATTTTACATTTTACAAACAACAAATTCCTTATCTTTAAATAATCCCCCTTCATGATTAAAACAACTATATTTTATCACCTTAAAAGGCTCTAATTGATATGCATAAAAATATTATATCTCAAAATTCCACCTAAAATGTTGGAATAAGATGGGCCAAAACATGTCCCATTACCTCTTCCTTTTTTGTGAATAATGTTTTTGGCCATAATGAAAGTGATTACGTGTTAATGCAGATTCTAGAAGTTCCATAAAGGTATGCTGTTGTGTATTTCTCAACATTGCACTTAATGCTGTAAACCTATATTCAGGCTTAATCTAGCCATAAAGTTGCTTTACATCACATGTCAATTAATAATAGTCCTCTGTCCAGTCTAAACCTCTCAACTAATTGATTAGATCTGACCAGCATAAACAAATCCATTACCTTGGCATAAGGATATACCAAATTATTGAATACCTTTCCCAGTGATTCTAAAAACATTTATTCCCACAACTATGAGCTTACCAGGTGAGCAATGTATGTTGTTATATAGTTTGGGCAAAGCATAGAACACAGGAGTTTGCACATTTTTTATCATACATCTCTGAACCTCTGTATTTATGATAAAATGTAATCATACCCACTTAAGAAAAATGTTATCCTTCTCCTTCCGGAACTTTACTGAGGGGTCCCCATGCAATACCATATAACAATCTTTTAATATTTTACTAAAATTTCAAGGCATATTATTTAATACATTTCTTTATATACTAAAACTGTATCTGAATCTTTATCTGAGTGTTTTATAACAATTTCTTTGTTGTTTTGCAAAGTGTTGAAGCTTGTTATTCACCTGTAGTTGAATTATATTTAACATATTTATTATATTCAGTCCACAAATCCTTTAAAACAACTAAACCTAAAAAAAAAAAAAAAAATTATTATATTGGCAAACAGTATTAAAAAAGTATTCATATGGTACTTGAAACATGGGTTAAAATATTATCACTCCTCACTTCCATACTTGTATCAATGTCATTTCTCTCTTGTTCAGTTTCATAGATAGAAAGATCTAAAAAACTTTTTTTCAAACACTTGTAATGTAGCTCATTTTCACATTCTATATATTTTATATCATGTTGTATCTGATTACATAAAATATTAAAAGGTAATTTCCTTACGAATTTGAATGTATCTATTTTATAATTCATCTATTTTGAGATTGCAGATGGTACAAATTTTAACCCTTTGTCTCATTATGATGTCAATATTTTGTGTATAGTTCTGTCCAACAAATTAACAATATCCAGTACTTAAGTATTATCGCAACCAGATTTTTGCGATAATTACTGTTGCTTCCCGATGTTTACATGTAAGTGTTAAAGGTGTGACAATGTCAGAGAAAGGGTTTTCTTTCACAATGAATGTGCTTTTAGACAGGGTTATCAGTAACAAATGACAAACTGAATGCTGTTGTTTCGGTATGCACTTTGCCGCCGGCATGTGATGTTGCTGGCAGTAAAGTGCATACAGACTTCAACTGTCAGGGCTGCTGTCTGACTTACTGCAATTGCTGACTACTTTTCCCCACATAAAAAGGCACAGACACAGGAGTAATGGTTTTGCTCCACTTTTAGTTTTTAACAATTTGTTAACATGGGTTCAGGTTCAAATGAAAAACCTGCTATATTCCACTAATGACAGGAAGAAGCGCATCATCAGACAGAAATACTTTTTCCATACTGTTCTTACTATGTGTACTCGGGAACTCGCAATCACCTATCAATATCATCCACCCTGCATTTTTACAAGCATTACTGTATGTCATTTTCCCATTGCGAAGGTTATTATGCAGTATGGTAACAGTTTTTTTAAGAAAGGATTACTCTACGACCCAAAAAATTCCTGTGTGTGTTTTCCTTGTTTGAGGGCTTTATTCCTGACAGTTCAAAAATTCCATTCATCAGTAAAACAGCATGGGTGAAAATTCCAGCCTGCATCTGTAATGAACGCAAAAAGGGAGAGTATTTCTGAATGTTTGTCTGTCCCTCAAGGTAATCCACAGGTTTTTCAACAGCCAAAAGGAGTCTGCACAACACTTTACAGTATTTCATGCGCTCAACTGTTTTCAACTAAGCAAAATTCGCAACCGCAAACATCTGGTTGCGTTAATACGTAAGTACCCAATATCCATTGTCCTAAAATCATTTCTATTGTGGTCAAAACTCAAAAATGGAAAACTGAAAATAACAAAATAAATTCTCAATACAATTTAATTGAATAAAATGAATTTCATGCATGCTGGTTATCTCTTCTCTTCCCTTTGCCTCCATCATAAAGCAAATTTCAGAAATGAGGGTAGAATTTTACTAAGCTCCTCGTACGTCATTATAATATGCCAGGCATTCAAGAAACTCCAGGTAACATATTTTGGTTCAAGTTCATTTTCAACATTTCTCTGAGGTGTACTTGTTATATTCTCCACTCCATCATATAGTCTACATGATGGTGGTGGTATGCTAGTGGCTGATGTTTGTTCAGTTTCAAAGCATAACACTCAGGCTGTTGTTGCTTGTGACTCCATACTTACTGAGACTTAATAAGTCCTGATATGTGCTCCTGATATTTTACATTCTGTACAATGTGCCCTTCTTTTGTACTGTCATTTATAAATGTTATTAAAGTCTTTAATAGATTGTCCCCATTTATTTCCTTCTTTCGAATCCAATTAGTTTCTATTTCTTTCACTTGTACCTGAGCCACTTCATGGAAAATGGTAGAGGTCAGTGAGGCTAGTAGCTCATCATACTGTTATTTTATAAGTCTAGTTATGTTTCATTTTTACTTCAAATCTCTGTAAGTATTTTTAGCCAAGTTAACTTACAAAGATGAGCTGCTTTCACCCACTGCCATTGAATGTGCACCTTAAACATTGTTATGCATAGCACAAAACAAATCTGAATAGTGATTCTAATGGAGTAGTATATCCATTAATCTGTGAATAGGCTATTTTTGCATTTTTTTTTTTTCATTTTGAATTCCACTTCCATACCATTCATTTAGAATCTTCATAAGAATCCACGTCTCCTTATTATCCAAATCTTTATAAAATTTATATCCACTGCTGTCTATACTCAACACACTGCCCATTTACCATAGGTGGTGCTGCGGTAGCGTTGTCGCCTCACAGTAAGATGCTGACCGGTTCGACTCTCAGCTAGAGCGTCTTCTGTGTGGAGACATGCGTGAATGGGCGTACCTTCATTGAAGGTTGTGTGTTACGGCTGGCAACTCAGCACGTAAAAAAACAACTGCCAATCATTAGCTGACTGGAGTTCCACTGTGGCGACCCCTAACTGGGAAAATCCGAAAGACACAACAACAACAACCTTGTAATTTTATTATATTATAATTATACCTTTTATAATTTCTTTCTTTGCTTCACTGCTCAGTCTTTTCCTCCTGTATTTTAACGTATTCTGTTTTCTCTTTAGCATACATTGAAGCCATATATTCCTTTGTCCCTTAAATTATTCTCTTATAGCTGCAGTACATGACCCTATCTTTATCTTTAAAGTAACAGTGACAGACAGTAAAACAGTAATAAAACTAAAAGCAAAGAATGTCGGTAATTCTTCCATTTTATGAGATATGTTTGTCTCCTAACTATACTTTTCATTCTTTTCTATTCCTTCATATATTTCTCCTTCTACGTTCGCTTTCTACCTTCTATTTTATGCACTGATCTTCTACCAATTATATATATTCCCTCATAATTATGTTCTATTCTTTCTTTCTGCTCCCATTAATCTCCTTTTTATATCAATAAAGACATTTTTGTATTTTTCATTCAAAGCTTTCCACCCTGTATACAGCTATCAAAAAACTCCATCATACTACAAGGATCTGTCTGTAGTAATTTTATTTTCTTCCATTCTTTTGTATCTAACCAGACTGGTGTGTGTGTGTGTTTTTAAAACCTTTCTCAACCTTAACAACTTCATTATTTCCAAACACACCTCTTCTACTGAAATGTTCTGCAAGTCAGGTAATATCATTCAATCCCTGAACTTCTTTCATGCTTTGCGATAACTTCTCATCTGTCCAGAATTTTGCAGAATATTCCTGATTTTGCCTGGCCCTCATAAGTCTTTGGATTTTCTGCTAAACCAATGAGTATTACAAGTTAGTCAATAGTGCCAAACATTAAAGCATCACACTCCTTATTGTTCAGAAAATGCATGTTGATGTAAAACTTGATATTCGTTGTTCTCACTGCTGCAGTAGGCTTTGGCTATATGGGCTGTATGCTGCTCAAGATACAACAACCAGTCAGCTTCACAAAGCTCTGACATTGTCCCACAGCTTCACTCTGAGTGCTGATTGGTCAGCCCACTGAAGGGAAATTAACAGTCAGACCTAAAGAAAACCTCAGTACTTTTTCATTGGCTTAAGACGAAGCAGCTCTGAGGTTCCATGGGATAAGCAATCAACCTTGAAGCTTCATTTCTGGCAGAGGAGCCTCACAGGGGAGCCCTTCTACACAGAAAGAATTACAATTTTAAGGAAATGTTACTATAGTTTATTTAATGACTAAAAGCAGTATTTATCCTTTAAGAAAACTTTTTCCACCCAGTATTAGAATTTTATTTATTTTTATTTCACATTTGTTAAGCTTCTTGTCAGAGGTTACTACTTTGATCAAAGGGCTGATTTGGTGATTTGGGGGTACTTTGTGGTTAAAGTGTACTGCTTAGGCAAACTTTAAATATTTTATGAGAATATAAGGACCAGGAAGTGTTTTAAATGGGCAGAGAACATTTGTAATGCTTTTAGTGCATGTGTACACTTTGTGACAACTTATATGTTATTTTTTCTGTCAGGATGCATTCTGTAGTGGTGCTTTAATTTAGACTAGATTTTTTTGTGTTTTAGTAATGCTTTTTCACAAAAGGGTTTGTGTAGACAGTGTAACTGTGTTTGTACTACTTGTGAACACTTGCTTGTCCACTTACATTCTGACCGACTCAATCCAGCACTGCTTGCCGGCATTTAGACCGCTTCCTCGGCTGTAGCATGGATACTTACCCTGGTCCTACTGGCTTTTCTCCAACTATACATAAAAAGACAAAACAACACAATAAAGAGTGCTTACAAACACTACAGGCTCAGGAAGTGCCTCAGGCACTGGTGAGTGAACATTTAGGGGCCAACTGGTGCTCCACAGACCACTAACTTGCTTCTCCAGGTTTCTCTGTTGTAGTCCATTCATCCAGCATAGACCAGGCATTAGCCACATCTTTTTCAGCTGTTTCAGTGTCCAATGTGAGAATGGCAGAAATATCTTCTTTGGGTTTGGGAGACACTCTAGTGGGATGCTTTTTGGGTAACCAGTGAAAGAGACCTCTTGATAGAGCTGAACTGCCATCTACAAATAGGTCTTCTGCCAGCCTGTTACCTGCAAAGAAAAAACAGAAGGTTAAACATTGTTCAACTGTAAACATGGTATCTGCTAAAAAATCATAATTTTCTTACCTTAGTCAGCCAATTATTACAGGCTGTTAATCCTGGTGTTCATTAATCCTTACCTGAGTACAATGTCACAAAAAAAATCCTGATGAAAATCTTTCAGAAGATTCTGACATAGACAGAGACAGGGATCCTTCTCATGTACATTCCCAAGCTCATAACTGTGATTCTGATGAAATTTGGTCCTCTCCATCACATTCTGAGGAATTGTTTTCTCTTAGTCTATTCCCAGCATGATTAAGATATTTTTGTGGGTACAGGTTGAGGTTTCCTCTGAAGTGTGGAGATGTTATGATATGTTAAAAATGGATATGCCTCATTCTACACCCATCCCTCTCATTTTGCCAGCCTTGTATGATGTGTGTAATAATCCTGACTTTCAACCTTCAGTCCCCAAAATTCCAGACAGACTGTATAAAGTGCCTCATACTGACAAATTTTTGCTTTCTAATCTTAGATCAGTTTGAACTGCTATATCTTCCTCTTTGTCAGCAGTCAACAGACTGTTAGTCAATACCAACATACCATCCCCTGTGGACAAAGAAGGCAAGATATTAGACAGATTTGGTAAGATAATTTTCTCTTCTTCCATTTTAGCTTATAGAATTCTTAACTACCAGGCACATATATGAAAGTTTATTCTGTTTTGTGCAGACAGTTTGAAGGAATACTCCACCTCACTTCCTTCAGAGAACAGCTCCTTTCTTAATCCTATTATTTCTAATCTTTCTCAAGTATATATACACTCTGAGGACTGTGTATGATTGTGCAGATACCTTGTCTAGAGCCACTTCTGTAGTTTTAAGGCAATATGTCTGGGTACACAGCCAAAAGTTTGCTGATGAAATAAAGTCTAAAATTATGAATTTGGCATTAAAAAAGTATGTTTTGTTTGGCCTCTATGAAATTAAGATCCTCAAAAAAATTGATGAAAGAGAGAAGTTAAGTCAGCAGGGAGTGCCTAATATTTTCATACCCCCAGTAATTCTCCCAAATCCTCTTTTACTTTCAATAACAAAACAAGCAATTCCTGTGAACTTAAGGCAAACAGTGAGCAAAGGAGATGGCAGGAGGGGAACTACAAGAAACAAAAATCTTTTACAAAAGAGGGACAGCCTTATATTTCTGAATGACCATACCAGCATTCTGTCCCCCACACCATCTCCTTCTGCCCCTGTATCTTGAACTCTGTCCTAGAAACTGTCTCTTTCCATTTATGTTTGGCAACGGGTAAAAACCCTTTAACCAAATACCTAAATGTCGACACCTATGATGCGAACCGCAAAAATCCCGAATGCACTAAACAGCGAAAAATAAAATAACAAACTGTCATAGTTGGCCAACCCCACCACCCGCTACATACTACCAACCCAAACAAAATAAATAAACCACATTCATACACTAACCAAACCCTACTTCTAACCTAAAGTAAAGCACCAAAACCTTACTTCTAACCCTACCCTAAACCCCACAAACACAACTAACTATGCACTATCCTTAACCCCTTCCTAACCCTAAGGTCCATAACTACCACACAAGTCCCCTACAGACATACACCCAAAAAAATAAATACACATACATATAACAAAACCCTACTTCCAACACTACACTAAACCCCACATACACAACTATCTATGCACTATCCTTAACCCCTCCCTAACCCTAAGGTCCGTAACTACTGCACACTTCCCCTACAGACATGCACCCAAAACAAATAAATAATACACATACATACAGCTAAATAAAACCCTACTTCTAACACTACACTAAATCTTACATACATTACCTATCTATTAACTTACCTTAACCCACACCCTAACCCTAAAGTCCTATCTATCGCACACTTACCTTACGGAGCTATACCACAGATGGGCCAACCATTGCAATTCGACATTTCCATTTTCGCTGTTTGGGACGTTCGGCGTTTCCGTATTTCACACAATATGTGTCGGTCTTTTGCTCTGCTAATAGGAACCCTTTGGCAACAGATTGTTTCATACTCTTGGGTGTTAAACGTGGTTCTGGAGGGTTACAGATGGCACTGGATAAAAAATACTTCCTTTCAGGGGATTCTTCCCCATCCTCTGAACCAAACAGAATTTCTTCCTCAGGTTCTTTTACACTAACTCACCTTAAAGGTGACAGAACCAGTGCTTTTAGACCAGTGATGGCGAAACTATGACACTTGTGTCAAAGGTGACATGCCACAATGTTTTGGGTGATGCACCAGCGTTCACCAACACCCGAGTTACCAAAGAAACTGAATGAACAAAAATGCAAGAAATATATGACCCTGCACTCATCTATTAAAACTCAACAACAAAAAAGTCATTAATTGATGTTAATCAAATTAAATGCAATGTGTTCCATATTTTTTTTCAGTTCAATTCAAAATTAATATTAAAAGTAAGGTAATTTAATTTTTGGTGCACTGTTTTAAGCCCAATTATCAGTGTGCATATTGTTTTCTCTATTAAAAGTCACTGATTTTTCTTTTACTTTTATAATACATAGCAGCACACATGACTGGACTGTATTTTTTTAAATAAATGGATATGTAAAGAATTATTTCTCTTTTGTTGGGGGGGGGTGACATGCCAGCAGAGTCAAGATAGGCATTTTCTGAATTTTTGACACACCGAGCCCAAATGTTTTGCTATAACTGCTTTAGACCAAAGGGACAAAGGCTTCTATTCCAGTACTAGACCTTTCCTTTCCCAATCTGAATGTGAAAGACACTTGAAAATCTGTTACCTCTCATCCCCCTTTCAATGTCATGGCAACATTAGACCTAAAGGATGCTTATCATATTTGTCAATGAATTTCTCATTCTCTGTATCTAGGTCACATTATCAGTCTGGTTCTCTGCATTACCCTTTGGGGTATTTGCAGCTCTAAAGATGTTTACAATGTGTTTATCTCAAGTGACAGTGCATTGCAGACTACAGGGCATTCACATATTTCCTTGATTAAACAACTTACTTATCTTTGTAGAGTCTTTTCCCAGATATCAAGAGTTGTTAGCATGAATTTTATCTCTTCTTACTGATCTAGGATTAGAGATAAATGAACAAAATTCTGTTTCACTCTGTCTCACAGGATTGTGTTTTATGGCTTTCTTTTAGACACCTTTCAGCAAAAGCTTTTCTTACACAGGAGAAAGTGGATTTTTATCTGAAAACTTTTCTGAGGCACTCCAGTCATTTTCTGACTTCTGCAAGAGAATATTTTAGGATTCTAGGGTTTATGGCCTCCATGATTCCCCTTGCCAGATTACATATGAAGAAAATTCAGTGGTTGGTGAAAAATGGGGACCCAAAGTCTTTATCCTCTGGAATTTCAGATTCCAGTTTTGGACTTTGTCAAAAAGGAACTGTACTGGTGGACACAACAAATGGCTCTAAATCTAGGTCTCCCTTTTTCTCATCAAATCCTCAATCATTTTGTGACTACAGACAGCTCAGAGTTTTCTTGGGGAGCACCTTCTATGAGGTTAAAGGTACAAGGCCCCTGGAATGCTTCAGACAGATCAAAGCATATACATCTGAAAGAGAAGGCTATGATCAATGCTTTGAAATCGCTTCATCATCTATGGTCCCCTATATCTTTTTTAGTGAAAACAGACATGACCAGAGTGATGTGGTACATAAACAAGCTGGGGCACCTGGTTGTATACTCTATACAGGCAGCTATGATGGCTTGGAAGGTAGCTGTACAGCACTTATTAACCCTTCAAGCATCTTACATTCCATCAGAGCAAAATATAGAGCCATACAGGCTGACCAGTATCAGGACAAGGGAGTCAGACAAGAGTTGATACAGTTGTGGTGGACACCACAAATAGATGTGTTTGCCTCCTTTCAAAACAGACAACTGAACAAATTCTGTTTCAGGGCTCCTTGCAAGCAAGCCTGGAAAACAGATGCATATCTATTTCCGGTGTCAGAAATGTTCCTTTATGCATTTCCACCCTTCCCGCTGATATCCAAGGTAATTTTCAAGCTTCAGGAGAACTCTCTAAAAATCAGTGTAATAACTCCTTTTTGGTCCAGGCGACATTGGTTCCCTCTGTAATGGAATTGGCCAAGGACAATAATCACAAGCTTCTTCAAGCTTGTCCTTACTCACACAAGTCAGGGGGAGTTTGATACATCCAAACCTCAAATAACTTCAACTAACTGTCCGGAGGATTCAATTTTGATTCATTTTAGGTACTCTTTTCATGAGTATATACAGCAAGTACTAAAGGAGGCAAGAAAAACTAAGAAATCTTATATCGGTAAGAGGAAAATATTTTTTAGTTGGTACCAAGCCAATAACCAGGACATCATCAGGGATTATACACCACTGGTGATTAAATATCTGTATGAGTTACTTTCCTCTCACCTGCCTTATTCCTCTTTCAGGGTACATCTTGCAGTCATTTCAGCATGTCTGCCCATGGATCCTTCACTTTCTTCTCTGTCTTTGGGAAAACAGGTTTCTGAAGTGAAGTTTACATCTTAGACCTCCTAGAAAACAAATAGTTCCTTCCTGGGATCTTAACTTTGTGCTGAAAGGTTAACTATGTCTCCTGAATCAAATCATTAGGGAGATTTAATATTTTTTAGGCAAATTTAATATTCACTACATGGAAAACTGTACTCATTATTGCTCTGAGAGCTTCAAGAAGAGTATCTGAATCCAAATTGTCAAGGTGGGTGAACACTATCTGATCTTCCATAGAGCTAGAGTCGTACAAAGGAGAAATGCCTCATTTATGCCCAAAGTTACTTCAGACTTTCCTTTGAATCAAGCCATCATTGTCCTTGTGTTTTATTCAGATGCTAAGGACCAGGTAGAAATGATTCTATATACTCTGAACATACATGGGCAGCTCAAGTATGCTCTTGACAGAACTAAGTCCTTTAGAAAAGCTGAGCAGCTGTTTATTTCTTATGATGGGACAAAAGAAGAGACAATCCATGTCAACATTTCTGCCTTGTGTTTTGAGGTGGTTGTTTTCTGCTATTGCATTTTATTATATACACCACGGTAAATCAAGTCATGGTGGTATCAAGGCACATTTTACTAGAGTCCTGGCATTTATGATGACATTTTGTAAAGGGGTGGGCTCTAGAAACATTCTAGAGACAGCAACTTGGTCCCCTTTGCATACGTTTACAAAGCATCACAAACTGGATTCCTTTTCCAAATGGACTGGCTTTGTTAGGACTTTTCTATATGGAGCTCATGGATCCTTACCCTTCCTCCTCACAGGTTGGATGTTTTTTTGGTAATCAACCCAGATAGCCAAAGGCTGCTGCAGCAGTGAGAATGCTGACCATAGCACAGTTGCATAAGTTGTACTTTCTGTAGCAGTAGATATTTCAATTTCTCACTGCTGCAGTTGTCACACCCACCCTCATCTTTTGTATTTGTTACATGTTGGGATATAATATTTTTGATTAAGGTTACATCTTTAGAGGTTCTGGATAAGTTAGGTCTGTTTCTCTTTATGGGCAAGAAAGTCCTGAAGATTTCTTCACTCTGACTGCTGATTTTCCTCCAATGGAATTACCAATCAGCAGTCAGCGTGAAGAAGATGGAGACAGCCTGAGCTTTTTGAACTTGGCTGGTTTTTGTACCTGGGGCAGGATACAACTCATGTAGCCAAAGGCTAGCAGTAGTGATGAAATTGAACATCTACTGGTATGGTGAAACTTGCACTGCTTTCTTCTAATAATTTTTTATGTGAATTGGAGTAATAGAAATTATCCTTGACTTTTGTCTTTTGTTGCTACATTAATTTTACCTTTTCCAGAATTCATGACCCAAAAAGTTGCGAATGAAGAAAAAATCCATTTCTATTTCTAATAATGAAATTTCCTTTCTTCCCTATCTACAAGTTTCTAGTTTCAATACATTATCCACATTTTCTTATGTTCTGCACAACATTTTTAACATCACAACTAAAATCTCTTACCATTAATATTTCCATAATTTAAATTATTTTAATACAGAAAGCCTTTTTTGTCCAGCTGTTGCATACACACTCTGTATTGTTTTGCATTCTTTTCTGTGTTACTGTTGATATTTGCTGCTTGCACCCATTTATTTAACTCTGCTACATTTTATCTAGGTCTATTCTTTTGCCTACATATTAACCATATCTATTAATGCATCTTTTAACAAGACAAAGGAAGTACTCTGTATTTGTACTGCATTACATTTTAATGTCTGTAAAGATAATAGCTTTTGTGATTTTACTGGATTTACTAATTTGAATGCAGCTTACTCTGATTAGTATTGGAGACACTGATTTAGCAGTTATCATGAGAGAAGGTAATTTACTTCTGATCTGGGTATTTAATAATTGTTGGTTTTGCTACAAGTTGTATTCCAGTTGGCTGTCTGTGTCTCCTGCTTTGCACGCCATTGCTATGCTTCTGACTGGAGTGCCATAAACTGTGCAAATGAAGGGGGTCTGGAACCTGATTTGACTAACAAGACTGGATACTTTTTCGGTCCCACTACCACCAATGAACTGCTTTTTATTTGTATTGTAGTGTTTCTCAATATTTAATAAGAATTGTTTCTGATGATATTATTGGATCTGCTAATTTGAGAAGAGCTTACTCTGTCAAGTACTGGAGGAGGCATTTTACAACATTGCTTTAGCTGTTATTTTATGAGAGATGGTCATTTACTACTCTTTTGGGTATTTAATCACTGCTGGCTGTATTACAAGCTGCATTCTAATTGGCTGCTTGTGTTTTCCGCTATATATTATTCTACTTTGTGTGACGTTCTCAAAACTGTGTGTAATACAGTACTAGCTAATAGATTTGCTGAGCTTCTCATCATTGATGAATTTCTGTAAATTTTTTGTTTGTGCAGGGATGCTATTAGTTACCCTTAGTTGCACTCTGAGAAGCAGTGTGTTATTAACATTGCATTACTACTACTGCTGTTGCTATATCTGCTGTGTTATAGTTTTTGTACTTATGTCTGCTCTGATCAAGCCAAGTCATCTCCCATACTGTTATACATAAGCTAAGAGACTTAAAGGTGGGCATGTAAGTGGTAATGCTGATAGCTAACTGGCTAAAAGACAGAATTTACATGGTTTAAATATCAGGTGCCTCCTAAGAAAGTAACTAAAAGTGTACCTCGGGGAACAGTGCTTGGGACCACTACTATTTAAAATATATTTATTTGAACCTCAAG
Organism: Protopterus annectens; assembly: GCF_019279795.1. Lineage (NCBI taxonomy): Eukaryota > Metazoa > Chordata > Ceratodontiformes > Protopteridae > Protopterus > Protopterus annectens. Next base: position 321,003,359 of record NC_056749.1, read on the forward strand.
CTGTAAACCAGACATACGACTAGAGAAATTTGCTAATGACTGCAATGTGGATATTATTATCCAATCATCCCTTCACACAACATCACTAATGCAAGGACTAATCCTTGCAAACTAGTACTGTACTGAAAAAGGGCTTAGATTAAATGAAAATATGTAGTACTGTTGCATCTGGTAAAAAAAAAAAATTCTTATATCTAATTTACAATATAACTCCACTCTAAGATGTGGTAATAAACTGGGATCTTGGCACTTTGGTTGACAACTCCTTCTCTTTTGACCACTATGTAGCATCAGTAGTCAGGAAATGAATCTGTTTAGCACAACCAATATCTAAGGGTAACTCATCCGGGTTGAAACAATTTATCATTCATCTGGTGTAGTTAGACCAGTTACACAGTACAGTGCCCCCTTTGGTATGTACCTGCCTAGTTAAATCACACAGCTAAGAAAGGCATCAGCCTGAACTGCTTCGGCCTTCCAGAAGCAGGAGGTACATCATAAAAGAGGGTACCAGCAGGGTGTAAAATGTTTCTCAGCTTGTGTCTTGTAATTCCTATGATTCTATGACCTATTACATTCTTTTATTTTCACTGTTATAAAAACACCTCCAAGCACCTGTAACAGATCTTTAGCTAGACTCAGTCAGTGCTTACTGATGGAAACCCAATCCCCACAGTCTCCTGCTTCATGTTGGGGCTTAATGACCTATTTTAGGCTGGGTTCATTTACTGTGTAATGTTCAAGCCTTTTTATCTATGTACTTTTGGTTGTGAACATTTCTCGTATAATGTAGCAGCCTCAGCTCAAAGCCTTAATTCTCTGCATCAACTGCCAAACACTTAAACACTTGCAGTCTGGTCTTCCTTAGCTCAGATACCTCTTATCTGAGTTATTATAAAGATACTGCGTAGTTTGCTTTGCTGACGACTTTGGCTACTCCACATCTACTCTATCCTCTTGGTTAATCCACTCATGGTCTATGGAATCCATACATTATTAAGTGCAAATTTTCAGCATTTCACATTTTTTTATTTTACTACTTATAACACACATTTCTCTTACTTTTCTTGATAACTTGCTTGTTTTTTACCTGTACCTCTGCAGTACTACTCTGGGCTTTCAGACATGCATATACACAGACCATTTCACTCCTGCTGACATTGGAGTTGAGGATCACTTCACTTTCCCTTGCTCTCAATGTCTAACCGTTCCGGCTCCTCATTCCTTTAACTTCTCATTCCCCTTCACAATAAAATCACATCAACAATTCCTACGTAACAATACAATCTAAAAACAGAATACCAACCCATCTTCCTTAACTTCTTACTGACTCTGCAGCCTCGCTCAAAAATATATCCGCCAGAGACACCAATATTTCAAAAAATAAAATACAATTAAATTTTACTTAAAATTCCCTCCTTCAGCAAAAACTATTTTGTTACCATAAAATGATCCATTGAAAAATTGCACAAAACAATTTAGTGTAAACTAATAAAAAATAGCTAGTCATCCCTTCTATATACCCTGTCATAACTGCATCCCCTTCATCACAAAGCCATCCAAACTGGTCATGATAGAAATTAGATTTAGCAGCTGTAATTCATGGTTTACAATCAAAATGTGGCAATGCAGTTCAATGAAAACGGGGTGATCGAATATGTGTTCTACCAACACCCATAATGTCGACCTGAAAATATATGAGTTCATATTAGTGAACGTGAGTACACATTCACTAATATGAAGTTGATGTGCTGAACTGAAATCGGGGTACAGTGCGGACTGGGAAATATTCCCTTTTCCTCACTGTAGTGCAATCTTGGAGTTGCCCCTCCCCCCTGCAAAAACTTTAACAGTAACATAGACTTTCAACACTGGAACTTCCAGTGTTCGAATGTTGATTGCTATAGTTACCATTTCCGGCATTTTTGGTAAATCTGTATTATCAAAGATGGATAAACAAGTCCGTAATTTTGTTGAAAACTGTTTTCAGTTTCAACATTTTGATAATAAACCATAATTCGTTTACTAACCAAAAGTCATTTACAGTACAACACATAACAAGGTCCTTCCATCACTAATCCTCTAGCCAGCTGTTAACATTTCCTGGACTATAATAATAATGACTACCCTGTGACACTCACTTGACATACCACCTGCACTGAACAAATTGAACTAGAACCTATTCAATCTCCCCACCCTCTCTTTTCACCAACTCCACCACTGGAGCTATACACAGCAATCCGACCGTTACACTCCCTACATTTCTCTAATGCCCACTTATGATTATGACTCCCAACACATTCCCTGACAGTCTACCAAAATACTACCGATTTCTTTTCCTCATATGCTGTCTATTACAATGTAAAGTTGAAATTAACCCAGGACCTTTTCTTATTCTCTAAAGACTAAACTGATGCACTACTAACACCCACAATAATGCCAAAATAAAATGGGCACTTTTATGTGCTGGCAGCATCAGAAGTAAACTGGAACTTTATGTTCATCTCCAGCAATACTTTCTGGACTTATTATCCATAACAGAATCAGGGATAAAAGATGACTGACCTAACCTAAATTACTACTTCTCTGGATATAAATGTATGTCCAGGAAAAATGAATAGGATACATGCCTTGCTACTATATAAATATGATTTCCAAATTAGACTCAAAACCCAAAATTACACAACAATTCTTTATTACCAAACTAATCTAACTACACCTAGAGTGTATCTCCCCCACCATTCTTCTGGCAATACATTCAGTGAACTGCTCAACACTCTCCTGATGGAATCCAAGCCATACACAATCTTATAGTAGGAGACTCCAACATAAATGCACTAAGATCAGCATCACCTGATATTACTAGCTTCTTAAATGAACAGCACCTTGTCCATAGGTTCATAGGAGTATACTAAGTTAATGACCATAGGGGCCTTTTTAAGCCTAGGAATACATCTCACAATTTTAGGTATCTTAAGATTATTTTAAGAGACATATATAGGTTAGGGCTTGAGTAACCAAGCATTATATTTATTATATTTATTTATTGACATTGTATTACTGGGAAAATCCGACTGGGTAGGAATCCATTTTCAGTGGAGGCTGGGGAGAAAAGCTCCAAAGTATTACAAAACATTTTAAGAACAATAATTTTACAATCTTCAAAAATAATACAAAACATTCACAGTTTAAATACTTATACTAAATTAGACATACTATGACAACATTGGTTAAGAACAGATGCAAGTTAATATCTAGAGAAATTTTAGCTAGTTTACAGAGAAATTAAAGGTAAATTAGTATAATACAAGCAGGAATTGCAATAGGAAGAGAGAGGAAACACAGGCTTATGCTATATTTAGAAAGAAAGTGGAACAATGACTTTCTTGGACCTAGATGCCATACCCTTCCTTGCGTATAACTTGCACAATGAATTCCTTACTACAGTAGACATATGGAGATCAAAGGTGAGCTTACTACATGCATCCGTAAATCCCTGACTAGTGGGTCTACACTTACAAGTATGTTATCAGTGAGGTAGTTTCCAGGGGTAGCCGACTTCTTGAAGGATACTATTATGCATTTCATGGCACAAGTTTTAGACTGAGGCTCTGGCACAAGTTATTTCTCTGTGTTAGTCCTTCTTGGAGGATATTAGTGTCTTGTGGGGATTCTGTGACTGAACCTAGTTTGCAATCATCTGCAAACTTGGTCAGCCAGAGGTCTACCCATCATAGCATCCGCCACTAAAAGAAATGTAAGCAATCCCTCCCCACACTTTCAGTAACCAAATGTATAGGATCACTGCATTTTTTCCTAAAACAGAACACCATTGTCATACTAAAATGAAGGTTAAGCAGCTCCCTGTTAAACTCTATGCAAAACTATTATTTGGTCTCCTAATTTCCAAGCTGCTGAATCAAGATTCCTTTTCCTTTTTTTTCCTATGACCTAACTATTGGAACCTCGTCATACCAACTTGGATACATTACTCATCAGGCCTGGCTCTATAAACTCCTCAGACCATTTCTCATAACAATAGATATAGCTTCTCACATATACCCACTCCTCCATCTGTGGAATTACTTACAGTTAGACTAAAATACATCCAACCACACTTGAAATTCTGATCTCAACTTGAAGAATTCATTTAAAATAAAACCAAATGCTCATATTTTCAATAAACAGTAATCAACTGATCTATTCCTTCTACACTATTCTCTTCTATTAGCTTATAACATTGACTACTTCTACCCACCACTCATTTTGCTCCCTTTTCTTTCATTTTTACCCCCACAACTCAATTGAACCCCTTAACTGTTTTTTTCTAATCTCATTACCCTTCTTTCCCATATTACTTTTGATAGTTCCAGTTTCCTAAGATACAGCTGTCATTTTAATTTCACTTTCCTAACCCCTTGCTCCCAACTTTCACTGCACACTAAGCCCTTTTTTCTATAGTCTGCCATACTGTAAATGTATTACTACACTTTTAGGTGATGGATACACCCTGTAGGTTTTATCAAATTACTCTGGTGTTGATACTGTTTATTTATTTCTGTATCTGGTATTGTCATGATTGTCATTTTTTTTAATCTTTATATGTTATATGTCTGTATTTCCCACGTAAGACTGGGGTGGCCTGAAAAAGTTCCATATGGCTTAGTGATGTACAGTGAATAACAAATCTAAATAAATAAGCACACAAACTGCTTTATTTAAAATAAAAGAAGAAAACTGTAATATTTCTGTACAATTTGTATATGTGCATACTATTATTAATCTTATCATTCTATTCATAAGGCTCATATCTGACACCAAACCTCACCCATGCCTTTTAGATAACTTCTCCATTATACTAATTATTTTAGCCCAAAATAGTACCGTTGTTCTTTTTTTTCCAAACACCTTTATTGAATTATCACTTGAACATCTGTCTACTCCTAAGGATTGTACCCTAATACCACACACATTAATTAAGATGTTTTCTTTGCTCTTGTTTCTAACTCCAGGCTAATATATATAATCTGCATAAGTTTTTTTACACCAAGTTAAAATAAATTATTGTGTTCAATTACAATTTAAACTGCTAACATTTAATTAGATATCTGAAAGTCATCCATTCCCTTTTCATGTTTTTTTACTTTTCTTTCATTCTTTTCTTTGTGTTCTGTACTCTCTTTTCAGTTATGCTTTCATTACTTGATCTACCTCCAGTAACAGTTTCATAACTCCCTTCTTCCTCTCTTTCAGTTTTAAGAGCACCATATTTATTGACGGACTGTAAAAGTAATCTGTGTACTTTCAAATAATAGTGAAGCAGTTTCTATTCCCTGTTGCAGGTTCATATGTCTTTACTAAGCTTGCAGACAAAAGAGACTGTCAAGAAGCTCAACTACATCATCCAGTACTGGTGAGAAATTAGCAGAATCCCTCATTTAGCAGACTTTCTCTACATACTCCTGGTGAAAATATACGATCACCCATCAGTCGACCATGCTGGCTTTAAAGGTTGCTAGGGAAGTTCTCTGCTTGTTAGGTAACAGCAACCTATTCCTTTTCATCCAGTCCTTCCTTGGCAGCATTCTCTTCAGCCTCTCTAATTTAAATTCCATTCAGCTCTCTTGTTCAGAAACAGTAAGGGATTCATTAATATGAATATATATCTCAATGCCACAATACATTCTTGTGTTACTTCACAGCCAGACAACATGCAGCCATCTTTTTTTTTTTTGCATTAACTTCAGAATTACTTGCATTCTTTACAAGTACTCATCTTTTATTCACTACAACTGCATCTTTTTGAGAGAGAATACAAATGAAATTATCCATACTGACACAAAAAAACATCTTTAGACTGTCCCTAGTATTACACTTTGTTTCCTTTTTTAGATATGTTCTAGGTGAATGGTACATGTTCGCTGTTAATTTTTCCTATAATTTCCAACACCCAGTCCATATACCCTCCCTGACCCATAGTCTGTGAGACACTTATTGCATTTCTGCAGTATTCTTTTGAATACATTTTTAAGTTTTTTGCTGAATGTCATCCATTCAAAATTCTACCTACACTTTCATTTTTATTTGCACAGTTATATCAGTCAATGTATAAGTTTCCCATGGTCCTTTCTTGGACTTTGCATGAAAGAGGTCTACAAATTTGCTAGCTAACATGATTTTGGCAAGATATTTGCACAAAAAGTTCAACACTAAGATGTACATTTAAATGGATATCCACCACTTGAAACCCCAATGGTTTACTAGATTGCCCCACATCATATATCTTGTAATAGAAGCGCCTTCTCTGAACCTTGCACAAACAAGCTGTTTTAAAATTAGTAGCTTTCATTTTTGTATTTTTCTGCTCATGAGCAATCAGTGCATGAGCTTTGCTATTATTTTAGCACTGCTACTCCTTCTTCCAAAATTTCTGTGACTGCTATAAGCATCATCTCACCACTCTCTCTCTCTCTCTTTCTGTCTCTCCTGAGAATCAAGTTTGGATTTATGGGAAATGCTAACTGCAGCTTCTGGGGAGGAACAATTTCCAAACCCATGAAGATACATTTTACTATCCAAAAGAAATTCTGTCTTCTCTGAAATACCATTTCAAGAAATGTCTTTATGAGTCTCAGACTCTTTTTCGGCTGTATTTCTATAGCTAATCCACCACCAGCTGTAATCGTTGTAACTGCAATATCATTATCCTTAACACTTTGTGCCAGTTCAACGTTCTGCTCCTTTAAATTGCTCTCTTGCTCATTCTCAGTTTCCACCACCTTGGTGTTTCAGTAACAGCCCCCCCACATACATACATAGAAACAGTATGATAATTTCCTTGGTGATCTGGACAAATTTCCCCTATAAGCATAAATACCACCTTGGGTATCTCCTGAAAATATGTCATGTCTTGTAGGATTAATCCAGTCAACAAAATTAGTCATGAGGGACTTGGGGCACCCAAGTTGATAGCAACCTGACTTTTGAAAACCACAATGCCTCCATTGTATGCAAGGCTTTCTACATGGCCCACCTCATAAGTAAGGGTATTTCATCCAGGAACAAGGAGGTCATAACATCCCTGTACTCCTCCCTTATCAGACCCATTATCACGTACAATGCCCCCTTTGGCATGTACTTTGCCAAGCACATGCAGCAGCTGGAGAGACTGCATAGGTTCCTGATGAGAAAAATCCAGGGTCTCAAACACCTATCCTATACAGATAGGCTAAAAGCCCTGTCTCCCTGCTCAAAGGTGATCTGTGTCTGGCATACAAGGCCATCTCAGACCTAGTCTTGATGGAGTTGCTGCATACCTGTAACTGAAGCTCAACTCATTCAACCCACAAGCAAGGTCTCAACCTGTTCTGTGACATTAATATAACTTGTTGCAGGATAGACTGGTGTCCCAAAGACTCCCCCATCTGTGGAATAGATTCCCTCACCATGTCAAGCAGAGTACCTCACTAGCCCTCTTTAAGAGGAACCTGGACGACTGGATGTGAAACAGAAAATACACCTGTGGGATCCCACCTGTGTCCATGCTGGACAGGGGAAACAGGTGCTGACTTTGTGGGAACATGGGTGAAATTCTTGGCTAGGCTTACAAGGGCCTCCGGGCCAACAGCCTAATATCATCCTATGAACCTAAATAAGTGAATTCAGGAGGAAGTTTTCTAAAATTACAGACATTTGCCATTTTCATGTCCCCCCTGCAAATGTCAAATATCAAAATTCCCATGTGAAACAGAAACAAATCAAAACAGCATATTTTTTCCACTTCTAGAAACCAGGAAGGTTTTAATATGCTGAGGGGTATTTGGAATAAAATCAAGTCAATAAAGATAATAAACAGTGATAAAAATGACAGAAACCTTAAATTATTTCAAATAATTATCTCAAACAATGTAATGCTGACAGTAAGTAAGATGATGTGCTGAGGCAGAAAAACAGTGACATAATAAATAATGACCACACACACACACACACACACACACACACACACACACACACACACACACACACACACACACAACACACACAAATGTGAATGCACAGCTAATGGATGAATCTTGATTATTAAAGGTTTTACTCTTACTCTGCCATGGTGGATCCTTTGGGTTTTGTTGTTGCTGCATTTGTTATCTACCAAACTGTTCCTTCAGTTCTGCTACTTCTGTTTTTATTTGTTTGTATTACACAAATTCAGTCAGAAAATGATGTAAGCAAAACACTGATAATATGTAGAACTAAACAGGGTAAACATGAAAACTACTACAGTATAACAGATGGACATTATGCAAAAACTAGATTTTGTATCAAATGCAGAACTGTTTAGAAAGGATGAGTTTCACTGAACTAATATTCCATGTCTATGAATATATATATATATGAAACATACTGCAGCCTTATTTTATTGAGAATATTTCAAAGAAAGTATCATAAAATAGTGAGGAGGACTCAGAAAAACTCATAATGCTACATCTCTGTTCTAAGTAGCACATATTTAGTGTGATATGACTTTAGTGCTGATTCCGTAAAGGTGAGTTCTGGTATAGAGCTATTCATGCCAGGGAAAGGGCTGCATATTACAACAGAACTGCTTGGATAATGGCAGTAATCATGCTACTGGAGTGGCTGTGATCAAAAGGAAAGCCTCAAAGAGGTATTGTACCTGATGTTGTGTGTGTTTACAACTGCAACAAAGTGCCTCATAGTTGAACATGGACAATGACAGCAGCAATAACAGACCACCACAGCAAAATGCTAAGTCATTGTATAAATGGGAAGGGAAGGGAGAGATAATCATGTCAAAAACTGGGAATAGAAAAGATTACACAGAAGCACAAACATGAATGGAAAATAGATGGTGGTGGGAAGAAAGGCACTTTTTTGTGAGATAGGTGCTTATTTTCCATTTTTAGGAAATGTAGAGGAGGAAGATAGGAAGGAACGAGTGCAGGGAGGAAGGAGTGCAAAGGGAAGGAAGCAGGAGCAAATAAACAAGCACACAATGCAGACAGTGACTATCTGGAGGTACTGGCACTAGCGTGCAACACTGGAGAGATACAGTCTGATAGAGGGAGAGGACTGCGCCACAAACGGGATGAGGGATGACACCTGAAGAAGGAATCGACATGATGGGGGATTAGGAGAGGTAAGGAGAGCATGTCTGATGGCCTAGAGGGGAACACACTCAGGTGTCAACTTGGGCAGGCTCCTCATCTGGTAGCATAATGGACATGGCCAGCTAGCTGTGTGGCAGTATCAGTCATGCAAGCAGGTGCTCCATGGTGGCAATAAGGGTATCTAGCTGCCAGTTCACCATCGTCCTCAACTACCTCTGTACTTACCACTGGGTGAAGCCTATTCACTAGTTTTAAAGGAGGAGCCTTTGCCCATCCCCCCTATTGAGAACTGACATATTAGACCACCAGTGAGCCCTTCTGGTCATCTTCCACAAGGTCGCCTTCATTTCCCTAAAGAGAGGCAGGACAGGGGATTACTGGTTGCCCAGCAACACTCATGGTAGCTGATGAAGGGAGGGGTAGACATTACCTCATCTCAGTACATACTACAACTGACCTTGTAGAAATCAATACATTAAAAAAAAAAAAAAAAAATATATATATATATATATATATATATATACATACATACAGATTAGTACACACTTCTTGCAACATATTCAAATATTATAGTGCAGACAGCTATACACTACATGTATTCTGCTGCCTTAAGAACCTGTCTTAACCTTAGTCAGGTCACCCAAATGAATTTGATCTCCTTGGCTGCAAACCACAAAACAGATAATAATCAATATTACATATCCCTGACAACAGAAGACAGTTATGGACAAGGGTGATAGGTTGAATGTACCAAACCGAGTACAAAATGCTTACATTGTAAATTTGGCTCCTCCTAACCTCCTCTTCTCACTGTGAACATAATCTCCTAGCTTAGGCCTGGGTGGAGACTATGACAGCAGCACTATCTATGGCTGATATTGCATCATGCCATAGCTGTGGTTCAGAGACACTAAAAGTAAATCACCTTATTAGCATAATTACTGTGTTACAAGGCCCATTTTAGTGAGATAGAAATGTGGTGGGCATGTTGTGAGAGACCACATTACAAGAAGCAACTTAGGAATTGACTATATTGAATAACAGAGTGTACTGACCTACAAACTCACAGCAGACAGGATAAATCAAAATGGACCTCACAGCAGCAATATGCACATAATAGTACAAGGAAGCTATGAGAAAAGACCTGGAACATAATAATAGCACGTGTGGTAACAAAGTACAAGGCATGATAGGGGACTATCATGCCATGGAATGGCTTACCCTGAGAGCATACTAAGCACAAAGTCAGAACAGGTGACTGTTCTGCTGTGTTGTGTGGGGACTCACCCTGAGAAAGAACAGAGTACAAGGTCAGGGCAGGCTACAGCCTTGCTGGGGAAAGGGGTGGTGGTGACCCTGACAGGGAACAGGGAATAGAGTACAAGGTCAAGGAAGTAAACAAGGTCTTCTGGGACCAGGAATGGCATGTACTGGTGCAAGACACCAATGCTGTGGACCAAAATAATAGCATAGTACTAGTACATCTCAGGGTCATTGATGTAATACTGCATGCTAAGACTTAGGCACAGGATATTGCAGCCTTTCTCTGAGGGTGTCTCCTGGACATCAAACAGGGAACAAGGTCAGGACAAGCTACAATCCTTCTATGTACAGTGGGCAACAGTGTGCCATTTGCTCACAGGCCACCTCACATGCTATGGGGTATACTAGGCCTCCTGTATGTAGGTCATAGTCTGTGCTTCTAGCACAGTGCTGACAGATGACAGTGGCAACAGGTTCTTTGCTGCTCTCAGTATGACAAAATGTTTGTGTTGACAACGTAGTAGCAGACAGGTCTGCACCACAGAATGTGAGCAAGAAACATTGTTAAGCCATTGCTGAGTGGTGAGAACAGTTATGCATATATATTCACACACACACAAACACAGATGTACACATACACAGATCAACATGTGTAACCCACAGGCATATACATCTTCTCACGTGGATCAATTGAAAGCAATGACCATAAATGTTCACTACTCCAGAGACACAAGTGCTGCTATAGGACACACACACACACACAGACACACAGACACACACACACACACACACACACACACACACACACACACACACACACACACACACACACACACACACAGACACACAGACACACACACACACACACACACACACACACACACACACACACACACACACACACACACACACACAGACACACAGACACACACACACACACACACACACACACACACACACACACACACACACACACACACACACACAGACCCTTAAGAAGAGTATAGTAAACAAGGTCTTCTGGGACCAGGAATGGCACAGAGTGATGCAAGAGATCAGTGCTGTGGAGGATCGACATACTAGCATAGTACTAAAAGTGCATCTCAGGGTCATTCATATGATACTGCATGCTAAGACTTAGGCACAGGATATTGCAGCCTTTCTCTGAGGGTGTCTTCTGGACATCAAACAGGGAACAAGGTCAGGACAAGCTACAATCCTTCTATGTACAGTGGGCAACAGTGTGCCATTTTCTCACAGGCCACATCACATGCTATGGGGTATACTAGGCCTCCTGTATGTAGGTCATAGTCTGTGCTTCTAGCACAGTGCTGACAGATGACAGTGTTAACACGTTCATTGCTGCTCTGTTTGAGTGTTGACAACGTAGTAGCAGACCGGCCTGTGGCCACAAAATGTGAGCAAGAAGCCATTGTTGGGTGGTGAGGACACACACACACACACACACACACACACACACACACACACACACACACACACACACACACACACACACACAACACACACACACACGTGGTGACAAGGGCTGGTGAAAAAAGTGGTGGCTTTGATGTGGGAGCTGGGCTGGTGACAACTGCCCAGGCATTTGTAGTGGAAGAACCAGGTTAGAACCAGCATGTCCTGTTGCTGTAGTTCAGTGAACCACTAGTGTGAATGGTTTACTGGGCAGGACACACATGAATATCTGTTCTCCAGCTACATTGGGGCTACAACCATGACAATGTGCACCACAAGGTATGTATTAGTCTATAGTCTATGGGAATAATTGGCTTGTGGCAGTCTGTGTGCCACATGTTGATAGGAGTGACACCCATTATCCAGCATTGCCACAGGTATGTTATCTTTATGATTTCACAGATTCCATTGGTAAAGGATACATCACAATAGGTTGTAACATGCCTGATATCAGCAGGTCACCTGTGGTCAATGACAATGGCACCATGCACATGGCAGAGTAAAAAGACATAGTGGCACTCTCAGCAAAACTATGCTCTGCAACTGAGATACTGTTAGAGGGGCAAGATGAATCTCCATCTAAACCAGTATTAAGTGTAAGGCATCCTGTTCAAGTTAACTTAACCAGAGCTACACAGAAATCTCAACCAGTGAGGGCAGCAGTGAGACACACTGTCTTTGAGGTGAGCACACCCACCATATGGGAGATGTATGTAGATGGTCATCACTGCCATGACACCAGGGCATTCCCTGAGCTGGGTATCACCCTTAACATCAGTTAGCAGATATGCTGGTCAGTGATTCAGATGCAGATGGTCACAATGTACACCATGCCAGACATGCTGAGTGAGCTCTTGGGCCTATGGGAGGAAATGCTACCAGTGAGACATCCTGCAATGCATGTACAGTGACATGGTGTATAGACCTGCAGCAGACACTCTTGCTGAGGGCAGTGATAGTCCAACTGACAACCACTGGTACAACTATGAAGATACACGCAAATGTCCAGTGTGGCTATTCTAGGGAAGGAATGTGTAGGGCATGGTAAAGCCAGGCTTAGAAGATGATGTGCACCATTCAAGGGGCAACATCAGTATCCCCCTCTCTACATCTCTGTCTTTCCTCCTACATATGGACACTTCCATGGCTGTGGATGATATTCTTCTGGCTACATGTGGAAACACCCCATGGGTCCAGTCACTAATGGTCCAGCAGTTCCATTTACTCACACTCCATTGCTGTCCTACTGTGTGCTATGCTCCCATGGGAGGTCACAGCAGGGATCCTATACATGTCCCGACATTGGTTCACCAATCATCAGACAGGACATTTCCAGTTCTAATACTACAAGGGCATATGATACACCTGGCCTACTTTCACATCATAGAATCTCCACCATGACAGTGGAGGATGTGATCTGACTGTCTCCCAATCTCCTAGCTCCTTATGTGCTTACCACAGCCATTTCCTATAATTCACCTAGTTGTGTTAGTGTTATCACCACCTGCCACTGTTCCCCTCCCCACCCCATCTGTGCAAATGTTGCTGATGACTATTCTGCCCACCCCCTGGACTAAGTAGGCATAGTTATGTCTGATGCATAGTGCTGCCAGATAATACAATATAATGCATACCCTTGATGTGTTAATGCATGCATGCCTCAGCTGCACTTTATGCTGTCCTTGTCATGATGTGTACTCATGGTGCAAATATCACCTGTTTGTCACTGTTACTATGCATTGTGTTTAACTTTGGCTCACAGGGTTACTGCTACAGCTAACTCTAATGACTCTTCAACACTACAGAGACAGGCCTGTATTGTGGACCTATGATGTCTCCACTCTGTGACTGCTTTCACAGAGCCATACTGTGCAGCATGACATAGAGAGCAAATATCTTAATGCAAGTCTCCAGTACTACTGCGGTATGCCACCAGATTTATCCAAGCAGCAGAAGCAACCCTTCATAAGTTCGCAAACAGATATTGTGATATTCCACACCTGTGACAATATGATGTTATAAGCCATCTCCTACATAATCTGTGTCATCAGCAACAGTTCCAAGGTATATTTTGTATCACTTGCAACACACAACAGTGGACACCATTTTCTGTGGCCTACTGACAATGTTACTGGGAAGAGCACATCGAGGTCTCTATGGGTGAAAGTGTGTATGTCTGCTATCTAGAAGGCCCTGTTTAAAGTCACCCTATATGAAATTTTGAAAAAGATTGCAAATACATTAGATCATGGAATCATGGGAAATGCCTGGATGGTACACAGATACTTTGCATATAATACCTTCTGCACTGCACTCCTCCTGAAAGTTGACAGAATTAAATCCCTTCTTGTTGACATTCTAAGAACCATGTGGAGCAGGTGGGGCCATGTTGGCAATGTGTGTTTAGTCAATGGTCACCAGAACCTTAGAGAGATGGGTTTTGTCATAGAATGTTTGCATGTTGGTAGTTGCCTCCTCTGCTGCCCCTGGAAATCAAATATGCTCTTACACATGCTGCAGGATTCAAAAGGCCAATGTCTGACAAACTCCTAATGTGTCCCTGACAGACCTTGAAAAGTACAAACAGCAAACTTTTTTCCTAACTAGGATAGGCAGTCCATGCAGTCCCACTGATTTTTTTCTGAGGGAGGCCATTGTCTACTAACTTCCACTGTAGCTGCTGACAATGTCCTGGTCAAAGAGTTGATAGCATGTTAGTCACTGCTGGACCATTTGCAAAGTGGATAGTGAAGACACCCAACATAGATACCCATTTTGAAGACAGCCATGAGCACATACTGTTCTGCCAAAGCTGATAATACTCCTAGAATCATAATGAGAGTGAAACTATTGTATATTGCCTGACATTCAGGACAGATCACTGTAGCAAAACATGATAGTTTTATACAAGTCTGAATTGCTCTGCAATGTTTGATTTCATCTTGCATATGACAGGGGTCTCCTTAGCATGGTGATACTCATTTAGATACTTACAGGCATTTGCATTCCACTCTATTTCTTGGGCAGAGCAACTTCATTTCAAATGTCTTTTAAGTCCCGCTCCTAGCACATCATTGCTCATCAAACTATTTCACATAATGATGTGCACATTTGTTTCTGAATTACCCCGCTCATTTTTTATGGATTTTTTTTTGAAAATTTAAAACCATTTGAGATGTAATGGAATTATTTCACATTAGTTTTACATAGTTGTTTAAAATCAAGCCATGTAGTTTTCAGAGAATGGATTTGTGTTAATGAAGACAGTTTTCTGATGTTTCTAAGCTGGCAATTTCTATCAATTATGTCATCATATTGTGCACACAATAACCTCTGTTTGACATTGATCTACCCTACTGCTGGAAGCACTGGGTACCTGAAATAAAGCTGCCTAGTAAGATACAAAAATAGAACATTACTGGTCAGTCATGCAAGTGAAAACTTGTTAAATATAGCATTTGTCTTGGAAGCAGGATGTTTGGATAATGATGTTGCAGAACACAGAGTCAGATATTCTTGGCTTTATAAAAGATGATGATGCCTGGACTATAAATGGAAGCAATTTTGTTATTCTTTTGTTATGGTAATTGAAGCTTTTAAGACAGGGTGCAATTAGAATGACACAGCTGGTCCATGTATAACAAGTGTGCCTACTAATTACGATTATAGTATGTTGTAATCAGGTAAGTAGTACATGCTAGCAGTTAGCCAGTTGTTATAGTTCTCAGGGCTGCTTTCAAGATAAACTAATTTCTTTGAGCACATTATCTGTTAAAACAAATAGGTTTTAATGACACTTCCATTTTACTGTTAGCTGATATTGAGTACATCCCTAGATTCAGAAGGCTCATGCTGCATTTAGGGAATAGAGAAGATGGTTTTGTTTTGATGGTAGATTCCTCTTATTAAAGACAGTCAGTACTGTTGACAAATATATCACAATACATAACTCCTCTCCATTTCACAGACATTTATATTCATAAGCAAACAGTCATAGCTGCCGAAAATCAAACCAGGAATGCTACGGATTAACTTTATCAATGTATCTGAATTTGTATCTATCCCATTTCTGATATTTATGTTTTTAGGCCGGTCCTAATAGTCTTCTGGTCTGGAGTAAATGAAGTGTTGTTTCTGTAGGTTAAGGGAAATTTGACCTGGACCCTGGAGAAATTCTCACTCTGATAGACAAGTGTCATGGGATCTTATACATCCATCTAAGTTGCCTCAATCTTAGGAAGCCGGTTGCTGCTTTAATGCAAAGAATGGAACACAAGGAGAGCAGTAGCCCATAATGCTGTGAGTGCACTTCAGTGATATTACTGGAAAATGTACCCAGATAGTCAGTGCAGGGATAGACACCACTGCCGCCTGAGCTTCCTGTCACATGAGGGGATGTAAAGACAGAGTGCAAAATCTGTGCTAAAAAGGCCCTGCAAAAGATAACTACTGAGTAATACCTTTCACTTAGTAATAATACAAAGTTAAGCAGGGAATGAACACATTAATGAATTTATATGACAGTACAGGAAGATATATATATGTTTTCCTTAAAGATCTGTTCCACTGTATATTGTCAACTGCTAAAAGGCACCCTTCTTTAAATTAACTCCTACTTCAAGATAAGACACATCTCTTGTTCATCACTGGCTTCATCTGTTTTCTTTACTTAATATAATATTTCCTGTTTGCTGTAAAGCTGTGAGTCTAACTGAGCATTCCTAGACTTGGAAAAAGCATGTGGCAAGGTGCCAAGAAAACTGACTTGGGCAGCCCTGCGGTGATTCAAAGCCCCAGAAGCACTGATAGAATTAGTGCAGGCACTATACATGGATGCAATGACTCAAGTACGAATAATGTTTGGTCTGACAGAAGTTTCCAGTGGGAGTGGGTGTGCATCAAGGTTCAGCTCTGAGCCCACTGCCGTTCATACGTGGGGGGGGGGGATGTGCTACATTAGCAAACAGATCAGAGTGGACAGGTTAATAAAGTTGCTGTATATAGATGATGTGGCATTACAGGCATACTCAGGGTGAAGGATAGGGAATGGAATGCAAAACTAAAAGCACATGGAATGAAACTGAGTACAGTATAGACATCTGAAATGGCAGCAAATTCAGGAAATCAAAAGAAGCTGAGAACTGAGATAGAGGGGGAAATAGTGGAACAGGTTATCATCTTCAAGTATCTGAGAGGGATGATTGTGGATAAGTGAAATCTGAAAGGTGAGGTCAAAGCTAGAATCAGAAAAGCTGCAACCAACTGGCACAGTGTATCAGGGGTAGTCTATGATGGAAGAAGGCCAAAGAAGCTGAAAAGTAAGGTGTACAAAATGGTTTACTATCATAACCCTGAAGTGCACTCTGTTGACTGGTGGTACATTGAAGTACAGTTTCAAAGCAGTAAAAAATTGAATGTAACCATAGTAAACCTGCATTACCGAACACTGAACAGCACATGAAATCCAATGGTCACATTTTCATAACAGCAGATTTTGAACCATCGGTATTAACATGGTTCAAAATAGGGAATGTGAAATAATTTTTAATTTCAACAATAGCTTGGCGACGTGACTAAACAAACGAGTGCACTTCAGGGTTATGATAGTAAACTGTACAAAACTGGTGCAACCAGTACTACAATATGATACATAGACCTAGGCAGTAAAGACAGAACATGTGCTCAAACCACCAAAATCTTTTCTCTTTAACCTTTTCTGCAATTGGAGCTACTTTGGCTTCTGCTTTTATGTCATCATTTCTTTGTCTGTCATAATGTGCATCCTACCACCCATCTCAGGTACTTCATCTACATCACCTCTAGCTTCCTCAACTGCTCTGCCTTTACTTCCCAGGTTTCAGTACCATACAGTAGTACTGCTTGCTCCACTGTTTTGTATGCCTTACTTTTCAGCTTCTTTGGCATCCTTCTGTCATACTCTACCCCTGACACTCTGTGCCAGTTGGCTGCAACCCTTCTGATAGTAGCATTCACCTTCTCATTCAGACTTCCTTTCTCTGCAACCACCCCTCCCAGATACTTGAAGATGTTAACCTGTTTCACTATTTTCTCTTCTATCTCATTTTTCAATTTCTTCTGATTTCCCCCATTTGATCCCATTACAACTCTGTTATCTCTACTCAGTTTCATCCCATGTGCCTTCAGCTTTGCATTCCAGTCCATTATTCTTTGCTGAAGCTCTTGCTCAGAGTCTGGCTGTAATGCCACATCATCTGCATACAACAACTTTGTTGAGTTTTCCCCCTGACCCGTTTGCTAAAGTAGTCCATCCCCAATATCACCAGCAATGGGCTCAGAGCTGAACCCTGATAAACATCCACTCCCACTGGGAACCCCTCTGTCAGACCAAACACTGTTTGTACTTGAGTCATTGGGTCCTTGTACAATGTCTGCACTAATTCTACCAATGTTTTTGGGACTTCGAGCCACCACAGTACTGCCCAGATCAGCTTTCTTAGGACCTTGTCATATGCTTTCTCCAAGTCTACAAATGCCCAGTTCAAATTTTTTTCTCATCTCTGCTGTGAGAAATATAAGCCAAATAGAAGTGTAACCAACTCTGAGTCCTGTGGTACACCACTGGTAACTTTCTTTCTTTCAAAAATAATATCACATGGTTGCGTATTGTCAGGACATAAATGTTATCTAGACATACTTGCCTTGCAATTTGTGTGATCTCATATCTGTCAGATCAAAAGTGCTGCAGCAACTCTAAGTGACCTTCAAAATCTGAAGGTTCTTAACTGTTGATGCCCGACATGCCTTTGCCATTAGTGTTCTCCTTCCCAGAGGGGACTGTGGCCTCCCCATTACAGGAGTGCTTTCTTCACAGAGCACTACACTCCTATAAACTACAGAGAATAAGAATCTAATGTTTATCTACCTAGCAAGTAACTGACAACACCATTGTGGTACTCTTAGTGCAAAAGGTGGCTCCCCATCACTGCTCAAACCGCCCTGCTTCAATGCCTTAACTTACAAGCTGCTGAAGAGGATCATAGGAGATTACTAGGCTATCGACCCAGAGGTAACTTTAAGCTTAGCTGTTTCATCCCAATGTAATGCCATGAAAATGCTAGTGAATACCCAAGATTGCATTTAGTTATGACTGCCCATGTCCAGGAGGGTTGTGAGTGCTAAGAATTTATGGAGCCCTATCCATTTGTCCAGGTTCCTCTTGAACAGTGTCATATAGGTAGTAAGAATCAAACTCTGCACCTTGTGTCTGCAAGGTAAACACCTTTACCATTATAATAACCCACCCATTACTTGGTAGACTGAATTTCTGAGAACAAGTGTAATCCCCCAGAAATTATGGGGTATGCCACTACAGAGGTCTCCCTTGACTCTTGCCACATGTGAAAGAGCTTTTGTTACGTTAGTGCTAGCCTTTTGGAATGAGATATCCAAAGATATTAGGGAAATTACTACCCTCCAAGAGAGCTCTTAAAGACCTTGTATTTATGGAAAGCAAGTACAACTGTTTTACAGATACTGACTAATTTGCATTAACTCTCAAACGGAGCTAACTAATTCATCATTATGTAATGACTGCAACTAATGGGGGGTGACTGCTTTAGTGCTAATTTAGTTATGTAATATTTTGTCTGCTGACTGCTGTTCTCTCTGAGTATATACTAGCTACTGCTGTTTAGCTTGGAAGTAGCTTTAGCTTACTTTAGCAACTATTTACTCAATTTTTGTTTTGTATTTTACCTTCTCTTATATTACTAGGCTTTATTGTTGTAACACTGAGTACTGATAAACATTTAGACTACAAAAATTTCAAAGATTCAAAGAATCAAAGAAACTTTATTGTCATTTAGGACCACACAAGTGCAGCCTAAATGGAATTACAAATGTCAGCTCATGAGAGAAATGCAGTGCAAACAACATAGATACAGCCTTATCAAAGAATAACATAAGAAGTAAAATAACAACACGTATGACATGTAAGAGGTAGTTCACATTACATAAACACATTCAATACCCATTATCCAGTGATAAATTATAAATAAATGCACACCACCAAACCCTTACACTGTTAAGACAGAGAATAAATAGAGGCTAGTGAATAGCAGCTGTTTAGTTACCATATTGCACTTGTTAACCTTAGACATGACTTAGTATAGCCATCATATTGCATAATAGTAATGTTGGTGGTAATTGCTCAGAGCAGTAGGATTAAATGAAAAAAAGAGGCTTCAATGTATCAGGTATTATGATATATTACATTTTTTATTTCCTGACATATTGCTGTGTATCTACTTTTTTCTATTGTAATATTAAGGATCTGATATTCTATTTTCTTACTTCTTATGAACAGTACTTGTAATAATTTAACTGAGTGTCATCTTGCCTCCATGGCTTGGGTCTTAGATGAAAAGGGTCTTTGGGCCAGCCAACCTACTCATTTAATAAAGGTAAAATAACAATTAAAAAGAAATCCAATGATCCTATGAAAAGCACAAGGTTCATACAAGTGTTATTTTTTTTTATAATGTTTGTCCTTGCACTATGCTAACTGTGGTATTTGTGCAGTGCAGTGTAGACAATGCCTTCAGCATGGTCTGTCCTTGTGTGTCCCTTTGTGGAGCACTCACAGTGTAGAAACTAGTTATAGCTAACAAATACAGAGGTGGTCCTGGTATCACTGATTGAAAATGTCAACCAGACAACAATTGTAGGTGATATTGATGCCGATGTGAGAGATGCATAGGTAAGTATGTAGCATATATATGATGCCAATTGTTTGTGTATGTACTTGTTGATAGTGGTCTTGGGTTAAATGTCTTATATTGCCCTGTGCCCGAAGAAAGTTGCCTACCAAAGGACTAGAGGGGGGTTTACTGCATGCACTTCTGATGATGATATTCCAGGTGTATATTGCAAGATGCTAATGCTTTTCTGGAAACAGATGATGGCTAATGAGAACTAATCTTTCTTGGGCAAAGTAGCTGCGCAACCATGACTGATGAGCATAAAAAAGCGTGGGAGAAAACAAACCAGTGAAGGCTTTACTATGTATAAAACAGTACAACATACCAACAGGAGAAATGCTAATTGATCGTGTGGTATGTAACTGGTTAAATAAGAACACTTCACATTTCCCTATGACAGAATGTGCGAAATCCATGTATGTGTGCACATTGCGTGTGAACACGGTTCTAAGATCTCCACATTATATAACAGTGCCAAGATAATTTTGTGGGAAACAAGTAAGTAATGATCACAGTAATACCCACAAAAATTGCAAACAAAATATAGTAGGCGTAAAACTGCAAAGCCTTTAGCTAAGCCTAGTATATAGGTGATATAAAAATGACAGCTCAATGTTTCTGTGAAAAAAATCAGCAAGAAACAAGGAAACAGTGTGTGATTATATCTGCAACATTAGTGGTTCATAAGACTGAGTCTGATAATTACCGTGTCTTGTTACCATTGGTTATGCAGGAACTTCAGCCTTTACGTAAATAGTCTGTAGCCTCAGGGAACATACCTCATTTTGCAGTTTCTCCTGTGAGAAAAACATATAAAGTTAACACTATAATGACAGTCCCTAACTGAAATGAAATGCAAATTATATGACTGATTTTACTTACTGGTGGCTGTTTTCAAATACCAAGAGTACATCGCACAGAAAGGAACAGCAATGTTACTTAAATTCTGCAAAACTATTAAAAGGCTACTCATCATGGTGTAGAGATACAAAGTACAAATAAATATAGCCTCAGTCATTACATGCTAGGGTGCATTTCTGCTTGGAATACAGCTTTCATAAACTTAGCATTGACTAGACATTTACACACTAAAATATAATCAAACCAGAATATAGTAGAGTTGCTAATAGTCAAAATATAAGATGAAAAAAAAATCCTCTCCTTTCTCACAGATTAGTAATAGCTTTATAAAGCATTTTCACTGACAGTTTCTGCAGCCAGTCAGATTTGAACTGAAATTCCAGAGAGGGACACAGGGGCACAAACTATCTATTTGTGCCTGTTGTTGGATTACTTAGTGTCATGCATCGCCCTACTGTAATCCCAAGACTTGTAAGAGCAAGCCCTGGAATTACAGAAAGAAAGTCCAAACATACAGGAGAACATCACTGCACTCATTAAAAGTTGAACTTTTGTGGGGGAGCGCAAGCCCCTTTCACCCACAAATGTTATATATACTAACTCTGAGATTGCTAGCCATAGAGAAAAGGGAATATTTAGAAAAATTGCAGTCTTGGACTTAGTGTAAGTAAGTACACATTTTCATCATTCAGTCTCTGTATTGTAGGGCTTGGACTACCAAGTCTTGGAATATCAAAAGGTGACTGTGACATGTCACATGAAACTGGTATTTTATTGGCTCTGCAGAGGAACCAATAAGAGAGTGAAAATCACTGATTGGAGCAGAGTGACACACACATACATACCACCAAAGACAGAAATGGTGAGTGTCAAAACTACTACTACTACTACTACTACTAATAATAATAATAATAATAATAGTAAAGTAAAAGATGCTATTTGACTTCAAACAAAATATGTCAGCACACACAACACAGCCATGTATGAGTAGTGCATAGGAATTTTGTCAGGGTATCCAGAGCTCTGCATCTGCCCAGCTTAGAGGGAACACTAATGAGCATGTCATTACAGGTCTATCCTGTGAACCACGTAGCATGGGCAGTACACTGGTGAAATGATAAGATCAATGCAAACAGAATCAGAGTATATTTGCTTATGATGTCCAGTAGCTAACTGTGTGGGGAATCTGAATGGTCTTTTGGCATTTGCATAACTTTTCTTCAGATACTTTGGTTTCTTTCCACTTCCCAAAAATCTTTGTTTTACTGCCTACAATAAACTGCACATAGATTGTGCTTGACCTTGATTTGGTGGCCCAGCTGTTACTGAAAAGGATCCATGAACTAGCTCACATACCAAGCTAACAAATTATAAATTACTATTATAAGACATTGTTTTGACAAGACGTGTGTATTATTGCATCTTGCATACATAAGCATCTGTACAGGGCTGCATTGCTGAATGAGTTTGCTTATTGAGGGCACAAGGTGCAGATGTTAGAGACAGGTACACAGATGCTAGTAAATTGTCATAGCTAGGTAATGTTCACCCACATAATAGTCCTGCGCCCTTTGTTGTGGGCACATCTACAGGTACTGGATTGGTCTTGCAAGAGAGAGAGAGAGAGAGAGAGATTGATGTAACACAGGATTGTTGAGAATGTTTGGATATGGCCCATTTTATTAGGATCCACCAATGTGGAAGACAGTAGTACAGACATTTAGGTTTCCAAATGGTTTACTCATGTTTGATCAAGGGCCAAGGTGGTGCATCGGTTAGTATTGTCGCCTCACAGCAAGAGGTTCTCCGGTTCGATTCTTGGCTGGAGCGCCTTCTGTGTGGAATCTGCATGTCCTCCCCACAGTCGAGTGACATTTAAAGATATGCAGGTAGGTGTGTGCGTGCATAAATGGGTGTGCCTTCTTTGAAGGTTGGGCATCGGGCTGGCACCTTGGCACCGTAAAAATCCACTGCCAATCATTAGCAGACTGGAGTTCCGCTGTAGTGACCCCTAACCAGGAAAAGCCAAAAGACATTAGTTTTTACTCATGTTTGATCAACCCACCCTACAACTTGCTGTACCACACCGGATTTCTCATATTGTGAAGTTTAACTCAACAACCACCCCATATACTGCATAAGCTCTACCACAAAGGCCTACTCCCAAACATTTTCACTGAGAATTTTGTCTTTGTACGTTGTAAGCAAATACAACTTGAAGAAACTTGTTGTGTATTAAGTTTAAATATTTTAGTTTTGCATAATGTGCCTGATTTTCCTTGTATTTCTGCCCTGTCTCTCTCATACCTCTAAACTCTCTATGGTACTTACGTATTATCGCAACCAGGTTTTCGCTGTTGTGAAATTCATAATGTTTCTGAGAAAACAGGTTTATTAAGCTGGAAATGGGAGTGTAACCAAGTAAGTAATAGTGTGGTACACACGGTATGAGGCAGGGAGAGGAATAACTGCTATTTTTTCGACTCCTGCCTGGCGTGTCTCACTTGGCCGGTGAACTCCACACTGCTACAGTGCATGACAGATCCTGCCTTCTTGATTACAAGTGCAGCATACCGTCTGAATGTTCATGGCCAGTAGTCAAGTTTTATTGTATTTATCATAATGATTTTAACCTCCTATCTCAGTGGTATTTGTCCCCTAGGGAAAATGTGCAAGTTTTAAGCTTTTACTTTTCTGATACAATATTTTGTGTTTGCTGAAGGATCACAGGAAAAAATAGCAAATAATTTATGGCTCGTATTTTGCATCCATTTGGGCAATCAGTTACTATTTGTAAAGGTTTCACTAGTGCTCTTGAAATTGGAAACATTTGGAAATATGACAAGAAGGTTCAGTAAATGTATTTCACTGCATAATTTCATAAAAGAAAAGCTGTAGAACAACTTTTAACAGTATGTGAGAATTGAAGCGTGCATGTGTAATGCACGCAAAACAAGAAGAAGATTTGCGCAATTGTTTTTCTTCCTGAATGTAATCCAAAGTTATTCTTGATTAGTAAGGACGTAGAATAACGCCTTAAGGTGTTTCCTGCACTCATTTTCATTGCAGCATGCGAATTTCGCAACCGCAAAAATCTGGTTGCGGTAATACATAAGTACCCTCTCTGAATTTCAAATTTTGTACTTCTTGATCTGTTATCTCAAGAAAACTGGAAAGCTGTACATATATTAATTGAAAAAAGTCCACTCGACTGGACTTTTTTCTATTGGTATATGCTGGATTTTACAACGGGCATGCTGGTTGAGCTGACTAATCAGCATGCATGTTTTTGAATGTTAATGGCCAGTCACTGTATAATTTCCAACAACTACCACATTTCCCATAACAACAAATCAATATCAAAATACAATTTGCAGAGCTTCTCATTACTTTCTTGAAATTAAATGTTTATAAATAAATATGTACTATTGTTCTTTGCATCCCTCCGGGCAACAATACAGCTATACTGGAAGATATCCTACATTGGATACCCATAACGATTCCACAAGTAATAATACTACTAGATGATGTGAATGTCAGTTGGTTGGACATAAACTCTAACTCCCCTACATCTAGTGTGAACTTATTTGATTTTACACAACTAATTAATAGTACAACACATTATAGCAAGGCATCAAATTCACTATTAGACTGGAGCCTAGTATCAGATCATAGCAAATACACCACCTCAGGTACAATGCCTAACTGTCTCAGTGATTATCTCCCAGTCTATACAACCCGACATCTCATACCTCCACTTAAACAGCATGTTTCTAAAACAGTACACAACCTTTCCAAGTTTAACCTAGGAATGTTCATTACTAACCTATTATCTATTAACATGAACTTCCTTAAAAATCCTTCCCTTAAATGATGATGCAAATGAATTCAGTGCAACTTTCCTGAATATCGTAAATAGGTATGCACCTCCTAGAATAAAGAGACTAAAAAAAAAAAATAATGTAATTTGGCTATCTGAAAAGAGTAGAATTCCAAATGTAGGATAGAAAAAAAGCATGGAAAGAATGGCAAACATATAAAAAACAAAATATCCTGAAACCTTCAGAATGCTTTACAATTGTATTAAAAGAAAATTAATGAAGACAAAAAACTATACTATAAAAACTTTCAGAGTAATAGTAAACACAACCCTAAAAAATTCTATATACCCATTAAAGAAATCTCGCATCCCAGCCATAAATTCAACCCTAACACCTCTCCCAATAACTCATCACTCGAAATTGCAATACAATTCAACTCTTCTTTCATAGGTAGTATGGCATCTCTAACCAAGGATTCTCCAACATCTAATCCTAACCCTGCCCAGCAGCCATATAGCACCACATCCATTTTCTCCTTCAAACCTGTGCCCACAGCCTATATAAAACTACTCTTAAACAAACTCAAACTATGCTGTACTTCAGCTGATGACCTTCCAAGTGAATACCTTAAAATAGCATCTGAAAACATCGTCTACCCTGTCTCAGTCCTTATAAATAGGTCATATTCCCTCTCTCTGGAAAAAGTCACACATTATTCCTCTTCACAAAGTAGGAAATTCAACAGACATTGCTAACTTTAGACCTACAGCAATATTATCTCCCCTCTTTAAAATACTTGGAAAATGTATTCAAAACAACTGCTAAACTATCTCCAGCAAGAAGAACTCCTAATTCCCACACAACATGGCTTCTGTCTTCACACCGCACTAATACAGCACTTCTAACCTATATAGATACTGTCAATAAGGCTGGAAATAATGGCAAACTGTTCTTCTCCTTATTTCTAAATTTGTTTAAAAGTCTTTGACACAGTTTGTCACAGCAAGCTTCTACTTCAAATGTCCTCACTAGGTCTGTCTCACCCCACTCTTCTTTGGTTCAAAAGCTACCTATCCAACAGGTATCAGTCCATAAAATGACACTCCACCCACTCTTCATATCTCTCAGTCACCACCGGTGTACCACAAGGCTCTATCCTTGGTCCCCTCCTCTTTAACATTCTAACCACCACCCTCCATACGGCCACACAACAAGCCTCCCTAATTCAGTACACTGATGACTTTACACTCATTCGCACACCTGACAACATGGCACATCTCCAAAAAATACTCAGGAACCTTTAACAGCAACTGAAACATGGCTTTGTGACTCACAACTCATGCTCAGCCCTAAAGAAACAAACTACTATTTTTTCCCCAAATTCCCTGTCCCATGTAAAAACAAAATTTAAAGTCCTCTCATTGATAATACAGTCATTGAAGTCACTTCTCATACTAAGATAATGAGAACAACAGTGTATGATAATTTTAAATTCGACCTGCATATACACAATTGCATAAAATAATTCATTATAAACTAGACATTTGCAATTAATTATCTCCTCCCCACAGTTCTTTATGGTACTCCCATCCTCACTAACCTTCAGACATCACAAAAATCAAAACGTGAACAATGCTATAACAAAGTTACTAAATTTGCAGCCAATACCTATTTTAGAACCCACTGTTGTATAGTACTAAAAAACCTAAGCTGGTTAGAACTGCCCCATCAACTAACATATACACAGCTTCTTACCGCCTGTAAAATTATTCAGAATCCATCTGCTTGCCAGCACTAAATAACATTCTACACAACTATGGTCCTAGTCAGTCATTACAATCCAGTAACCAAAAACTCCTGTCTCTCCACAAATCTTTCAAATCTTCTGAGCATTGTCTGCATTCATACCATGTTGCTAAGGCCCGGAACTCCTGATCTCTAGCCATCAGGTCAACACCCTACCTCCATACCTCTCAACCTCTTAAAGCAAGAAATCTAGACAAAGCCACAAAGCCATGAATAAAAGCGGAACAGACCCAAAAATAGGGACAATTTTTAAATATTGCTCTTACAAACTTACAAAGTTGATAGAATTACAGATTTTGCATTAGCACAAATTTTATGATGGGTACGAAGTCCAAACTTCAAATCTCTGTCTTAATTTTCCAACTTCATTCCCTAATGATTTCTTACTAGCTTCCCAGAAAACTACAATTTTATGAAAAATGGATGAAAAATATTAGGCAAAAATCTGACATTCTGCAAATATCTGTACAGTTGATGGGTATGCCTCTCTCCCATCATTCAAAACCATTCTGAAAGACTATCTAGCGAAAAGCTGTCTCTTTTCTTGCTCAACACCAGGATAAAATAAATCCCTAAATGTGGTTAAATACCTTTTCCCACTTCACTTCTCCTCACTCTCCCTTCATCACTCACTTCCATACTTCTACTACTATCAATTTATCTCCCCTGGCTTCCTCTCACTTTATATTGCAATTCCTGTTTGTACTATACTTACCATTAATTTCTCTATAAATTTGCTAAGTTTCTCTAACTTTTCAACCATTGTCATATAACTTGTATCTATTCTTAGCTAATGTTTCATATTATATCAAATTTTGTATATATTTAAACTGTATTTGTTTTTTTTTGTATTATTTTTAAAGACTGTAAAATTATTGTTATTAAAATGTATAGTAAAAATGGACTCATACCCAGATGGAATTTCAAGGTAATCAAATGTCAGTAAATAAATAAATATATACATAAATAAATAAAGCAATAGGTACACAGGAACAATACACAGAGAAATAAAGATATGGCTTTTCATTTCTTTTTCTGATTTTAAATTATTTTTTAACAGTCTGAATCTGTTTAGCTAAGGTCTGTATTAGTAATTCCAGTATACAGTTGGACTGCATTTTGCTGTTTAACTGCTCTAACTGTTGGTATTAAACCCTAGTTTCAGTCATATGTACTGAATGTGTGTCAGGCTAGTTTAGGACTATTCTTTGCATTAAGACAATTTCCAGTCCAGTCATATCAGAGCAAAGGGTCTAATTGTTTTTCCCTCCCACCTACCTTTTTGTAGTTTTGACTCACCCTGTTATAGCTGTGTTCTCAAACCCAGTGTATTTGTTATGCTTCCTGCCCCTTTTGATAATTTTACTTGACAATATAATTCCATCCCTCTTCCTGTTTATTGGCTGTTGACAATAAGCACACAAGTATCATTTCACAAAATCTCTCCCTTTTAACTAGTCACCAGGCTAAAAGTCCTTTGATAAAATTGCTTAATACTGAGTGCACTGATAACTGCTTGCACTGATTTTAGTATTACATTTGTGAGTTTTTTACAATAATTAGTTTGCTGGTTCTTGCTGATGGCAGAAAAAGGTTTCCAGGCTAGCTGTTTTATATTGAAATTTAAATATTCAGTGAAAAGCCCACACAAACATCCTAAAATTGAACTCCAAGCAGTTATAATTACCCCTGCACGCAGAGCCATTCCTGTACCTACCATGGACTAGTACTTCCCCACAACATCTCTAGCCAGCCTGACTGGGATGGGTATCTTGAGACACTGTAAGAATTGCCTCATGCTGTCTGACAATCACCTGTTACCCAAACAGCATAAAACAGAGTGTAAGAGATGTACATATATAATATCCTTGAATGCAAAAATCTCATACACAGTAAACTCAGACACCAAAATCGTCATTATTATACTACACATCACATCTCTCCAAGGTCATCACAATACACATAATCCGTGATATCCATCAGAGATGTCCCATACCATACATTAGCTGAGGTTCTAAAGATGAACTTGCCTAAACCGTAAAGATCTCCAAAAGACAACATAGGCACAAAGCACACTCTGCAAGTTAAGTCTACAGCTTCACATAACACAAGGAGTTCCAAAATCACAAATGTTGAGCCTGTAAGGCAGGCAACGACTCAACCAAATATTCTTGTTATAGGTGACTCCATTTTAAGACACATAAATATGCCTCTTACCAGGCTGTGCAAGAAAGCATGATGGTTAGCTTTTTGCCTGGTGTCAGGATCCATCAGATCATGCATGCACTCATGTTCTTGAATAACAAGTCATAGTTCATGCTGCTGTCAATGACTTCAGGTGTACCTCCCTGGATTATATAAAGAGAGACATGATGAAGCGCTCAGACTGTGTGTCTAAGGCAGGCATGAGCCTAGCACTAAGCAGCATTCTACCTTATTCAAGGATGATGCCGTGATACGAACAAAAAATAATTGACTTCAATAATTGGCTTAGTTTTTGGAGTATTTCACAGGGGGTACAATATTTGTCAGCCTAGGAGGATATGATAGACAGACTCCTCTGCTTTGCCAGTGATGGCTTGCATCTGTCCCCTTTCTGGTTTTTATTATTTGTAAGGGCATTGTCCACCCCCTTAGTGCTTTCTTCAGGCAATGCTAACCTGATAAACCTACCAACATAATGAAACAAGCAAAAGGAAATATGCAGGTGCTTCTGATTGATGCAAGGATCCAAAACAAGAAACTTCACTCTCTACAAGCTCTTCTCACCCTGGAGGACATTGATACGTGTATAGTGACTGAGACTTGGTTTAAAATAGCAAAGAGCACTCCGGATGTGCAGGGCTATAAAGTCTTCCATATGTTTAGAACAGCCTACTCTGCAGGAGTGGAAAAAGGTGAAGGTGTTTCAATCAACATCCAGAAGAGACCAGGGGTGGCCCATGCTATTGGACTGCCGGACTGCAGCCCCCTCAGCTGTAAAATAAAGAAATAAAGAAAATAAAAGAAAAAGAATAAAAGAAAAAGAAAAGATAAAAAAATTTAAAAATTGCGGACTTTCACTCATGCGCACTAGTCCGGACTGTTGCTGAGACAGTCAGGAGCATGCGCAGACTGTCTCAGCAGCAGTCTGGACTGGGAAACATGAAGAACAGAGCTCCCAGAAGTCTATGCAGTTTTAAACTGCATAGACTGTCGCTGGGAACAGATTGGACCCGGATTGCAACGTCGGCAGGCTGGAGTCTCATCTGGGATCTCGCGGTGGATGTGCTCCAGGAGTCTCGTCGGGGATCTGGTGGGGATGTGCTCGAATGCACCACCTATGGGATGTAATGGCCCAGCTATATGGATCGTGGACAGGGATATAATGGCCCAGCTATGAACGAAGGGATCTAAGGGTAAGGGTATGTGTGTGTGTGTGTGTGTGTGTGTGTGTGTGTGTGTGTGTGTGTGTGTGTGTGTGTGTGTGTGTGTGTGGGTGACTTGCTTATTGCATTGCTATAGTATTATTAGTTGTGTTTATATCGGTGTTTGAATGTCTGTTAAATACATCAGTGTGGAACTAACTATTTAGTTATGTGATTTAAGGCAAAGTATGATTTTTCTGTTGAGATAAAGATGTGTCCCTGGTATTAATGGTTACCATTGTGCAAGCAAAGCTTGTTATATCTTGCCAGAGACTTGTACCTACACTAGCACACAGAAACTGTTGTCCAACTTTTTGCTGGTAGGTTACTGCACTTTGCATGATTAAAAGTTGGTTTCACATGTGAGCAGACTATTGAGATATTCCTGAATGGCCTATTACTGCACGCTCCAAGTAGCACTTACATTTCCAAGTCACTCCTGGATATGGCGGGTCTTCAGGTCTTCTTTTATCATTAAGATATGGTTCTACAACAGAAAACTGAAGTGTTTTTGAAGGAAGACATTAAGGCAGAATAGTCCATTTCCCAAATGAAAAAAAAAGTTCTGAATTTCTTACATACAGAATATCAGTTTATCTTCTCTAGTTACAAATAGCACATGTTTAAACAAGACAGGCAGTTATGGTACGACATGTAATTTCTGAGGTGGAGCTCCATCCCCTAAACATCCCCCTGCTTATATATTTTAACTCTGATGCAGCACAACATTGAATTAAGGACAGATATTTAGTTTATACACAGTTTGATATCATACTAATCTCTGACATAGCAAGCATATATAAGTGGAAAGATGTCTGGAGTATATGACTTGCAAAAATATTTTTTTAAGGCTTTCAATATCCAGGCAGTACACCTTAACATATTCATCAGTTCATTTTCTTTCTTTTTCCATTCTGGTAGCCTGTATTTTTCCAGTTGATTATTACCCCCAGTTTCTCAAACTTATTTTTATACATTAATGTTTCATACTTTAGCTATGATGGCTGTGGTGTATAAACATTGGTTTAATTATTTTATAAAGTACTCAGCGTCCTGTAGGAAAAGTAATGCAGGATGTTATCTGAGTGTTGAGATTTTATTACAAATCTGTAGAAATTAAATGGTTATGTATAGAATGCAAATGCCTAATTTAGACTTTTACTGAGTACCTGTATTCTTTGAAGTGTTCTGCAATGTAAACATTTTCTGCTCTGTTAAAATATAAGACAATGTTGAAATGTAATTTTTGTATTAATTATGTATGTTTACAGGAATAATACAGTCGAGGAATTAGTAATTTGGTTTTCTAGATTACTGCTGTTTGGTTTCAGTATATTTGTTTTAAGTCCTCTAACATTAAACCCTTAGGCTTAGTGAACAGGTTGATACTACAGGTAGATAAATAAAATACACCTGAACAGGATGATAGTACACACTGCAGGTACATCTGCAACCCTTACGTTAGAGACATTCCTGAACAGGTTGCACTTCTCACTGAAGGTACATGGGAAGCCTTTACATCATAGAGAATTATCTGAATAGGCTGCTGCTGCACACTGCAGGTAGATCACTGCATAGAAGGTTGTCACTGCAGAGAGCAAGCATATGTTTTTGTCTTTTATTTCTGAGATACAGGCTGGTACTGAGACAACTTTGAACAGACTCTTACTGCCCACTTCAGGTAGGTCATTCAGGCACACCTGAACTTTGGTATTGCATGTATCAAATCCATCTGTAAAACTTACATCAGTGAGACACTCTTTAAAAGGCAAGTGCATCTGAAGGCTTTTCAGACAACCCTGCTGCCAAGCAAAAATAAATGGCCATGACACTATTTCCTTTCCAGTCAAATGCAACATGAGCAGCAGTTTGAATTGTTATCCAGAATGTATGGTAATGGAGTGTTTTGACTGTGGGCTTTCTAAGTGCTACTAGGGTGGCGTGTGTATGTGTGACTGCCCAGATACATATACCTGGTGGCTAGAGAGAGTCAGGCAACAGTAGTGGTTAGAGAATAACTCAGACTCAAACCCTGAACCTTGGGTGCAGATAGCAAGAGCCTGAATTCTCTACCCACCATCACTTGTGGAAACTGCTCAAAATTTTGCCTCCTATTTTTGTTCTGTTCTGTTCCTCATAAAATCTGTGGTTTCCTGGATTTAATTCACTAAATAATGACAGGCATTTGAATTTCAGACTTCATATTCTTCAGAAAGTACATAGCAACACAAAACCTTGTATTCTAGCAATTTTCTAAGTTTATAAGATCAATATTTGAAATGTGTCCCTATTTTGGGGCTGTATTCCCCCATTACTGGCTTTGTCCAGGTGTTTTGTGGTAAGAGGTTGAGAGCTATGGTGAGAACAAAATTCACTGAATATGTTTGGGGGCTGTATTCCCCCATTATTAGCTTTGTCCAGGTATTTTGTGCTAAGAGGTTGAGAGCTATGGTAAGAACTGAATTCACTAAATGATAGCCGTTTAAGTTTCAGTCTTCTCATGTTTCAAGAAACAGTTGGTTTGGCATAGTGGTATGTTGCTCTGACTGTCGTGCACAGAGTTCTGGGGCCAAGACTCGGCAGTGAAATGCATGGTAGGAACAAAGTATTTTATTCTAGCAACTTTCCAAGATTATACAAGCAATGTTTAAAATGTGTCCCTGCTTTTTGGGCTTTGGCTTTTTACAGATTTCTTGTGCTGCAAAGTTGAAAGATACAGTTGAGTGTCAAGTGGATTTTACAAGGAGCTGAGAGCTTCAATGGAAGATAAGTTTAGTGCTGCTTATGCTGAGTCTGCTTGCATTGTTAATAGCACAACAGGTAGTATACTATGCTTTTGATGCAGAAGGCTGTGGGTTCTACAAACACAGTATGTAGATACATTACTGTACTGTGTTGTACTTTTAAAGGGTGTGGATGCTGCAGCCCTGAGAATGTCCTCTTTGAGGGAGATACCTAGTAACTATGAACCTGTTATCAGTTTGCCATCCCTTCCCTATTGCAATATTACTAGCTTATCATTTTTTAATGTAAAATAGGCAATTTATTCCTCAAGAGCAACAGGCACTTTATTTGTAGATGAAACAATGAAATATAAAGTTTGCTAGCAGCAACCTCTTAATTAGTTACAGATCTCTTTAATGTGGAATTGTTTAGATGACTTTTACTTCTGTAGAGATTGTGCATATTTACTGATACTGGTGGATTGTAGAAGTTTGAGTAGACCTTTATGATGGCAATGTTCCGAATTGGGCAGTTTTGTCATTACTGGTGCATGCATTTTGTTTCATTGTTTACTGGAAAAAATATTCAAAACAAATTTAAAACACTCTCTAACAACTGTACTGTATTATACAAGGAATATAATTTAATACAGTCAGGAAGGTGCATCAAAGAACACAGGTATGTTTCCTGTGCAAGGGGCCTATGATTTGAAAACAGCTCAAAGTTGATCTTTATCTGCCACTGGCACCCGTGGAGGGTTTGCAATTAATAAGTAATTGTAATGATCAGAGTTATAGATTACTTTTAATTTCAGAACTGCATGTAGGTTCTCTTATTTTTGTCAGCTGCTCAAGTATTTTCTTTGAATGCTGTTTCAATGAATGTGAGTTTCAAGGGCAGAGAAGTTTTAATGCTAAGTCTGTTTTCATTGTGAGACTGCATTGCTTTGTTTAGCAGATGTCTATTAGTGTTTGTGCTGTAAAATGTAAAATAAAACTTTTAAATGAAATCCAAATCATCATCGAAATAAAGCTGTATGCACATTATAGTGTTTATGGTAAATGGGGCAAAATAGCCAAATAATGGGACAGTGGAATGGCTGTGGGGGGTGGCCCCATTCGACCAAATTCAAAGACAGTCCCGGCTGAACTGTACCTCTCAACTGTCCAGATTTTTGCAGAATTAATAGATTTTTGCTTATTTTTTGGTTTGTTTCTCATAATATTTGTGGTTTTCTGACAAATCATTTAGGAATGAAGTCACTACATAATGACAGACATTTAGTTTCAGACTTCATACCCTTCAGAAAAATGCATGCTAAAGCAAGACCTGTTATTCTGTCAACTGCCTCAGTTTATACAAGAGCAATTTTTAGTACTGATTGTATGTTCCCCCAATATATTTGGCCTTGTCCAGATTTCCTGCGTTGAGGGTGAGTGATATGTGCAAATAAATTGCTTTATAGAATTAGGTATATCCATACCTCTCAACTGTCTCTGATTTTGGCTCAAAGTGTTGCTCTCACCCTAATAATCCCTCCTTAAAATGGCAAATTTGGAAGAAATCGTGAATGGTTTACAATTAATATGTAAATGCAATGATCAGAGTCATAAATTACCTTTAATTTCAGAACTGCATGTAGATTGTCTTATTTTGTCAGCTGCTCAAGTTAACAGTACTAATATTAAAAAAGTGTCCCTTCTTTGACAGGTTCCCGGCTGTATTGTGTGGCTATTTTATATTTTTGCATCACATTTTTTGTCTGTTTTTCATAAAATTGTGGTTTTCCTGTAAATTAGTAGCAAATCATTAAAGAATGACGTTCGAAAATAATGACAGACATTTGAGTTTCAGATTTCATACCCTTCAGAAAATTCATACTAATGCAAGACCTACTATTCTATTATCTTTCTAAGTTTATAAGAGCAATATTTAAAATTGTCCTTAGTTTTGGGCCTTTGTCTCACTCCTGTTTATGGTTTTGTCCAGATTTCTTGCTCTGAGGTTGAGAGGTATGACAAATCTGTCAGGGCTATCACCATCAGCCAGAGACATTTCAAATTGTGACATACTTGTACCCTACTTCCCCATGTAGTAACTTTGGATGTGTCCAAGCAAGGTAAGGAGCAGTTATGCAGTGTAAGTGTGCAGAGTATCCCCCCCATCCAAGGAAGGCATAAGTACTACAGTGACTTTTCATCTGTCCTTGATTTTGCAGAATGTTCTGGTTTTCTGTCATATTTTTATACGGTTGATTTATGCTTCTTATTCAGAAAATGCATGTTTTTGCAGTACCTGTTGGTCTGTGTTTAACTAGCAATGCTTTAATGACCATCAGGTAAGCTTGTCTGAGATTGTAAGATACAAGTAAGCTTTAATAAGCATACAGTTAAAGAATTACCAACATTGAAAGCCTTTTTGTTGTTGCCATGCAGAGAATATTTTCATAACTAGATAACGTATAAGCCTTGGGTATTGAAATACATATGATAGTATTTGTAATAAAGGACAGGATTACAGTATTTTCAGAACCTCATTACATTTGTTGGAGACTTGCAGTCATCTTTACAGGCTTTACACATAAACTAAACAAAATGCCAATCTATCATGTGTGGTCCATAACCTGTGCAGTAATCCTTTAGGCAATTTATATTGAGCTTGTTTCTTGTTTGCTGTCCATTTTTTATTTTGATCATGTTTCCCCCATGAAACAAGTAGACAGTTGTTGTTAGGCAGCAGGTCTTTTTTTGGATAAAGAACATTTTTAAAAGGGGGGAGTATCACACAGATTGCTACTTTCAGCATGTTACTTGGTACTTTTATAAAGCTGAATATAAATTATAATTAGAACTGCAGTGCAAGGAGCAGTGGTTTGAGTTGAGTGCTGCTTGTTTTTTTATACTTGATTTTGACTGGCATTCCAGTAATGTACTTAAAAAGTAATTTATTTGTTCATGCCTCACAACCTTTTTGTTTCCACGTAGATATTAAATAAGCTGTCATGTAGCCGATGCATTTAAATATTTTTTTTTCTACACTTCATTTTGTCTTGATTGAACTCTCATAATAATGGTTTGGCACCCAGGGCAGCGTATTTAATTAAAGCCCCAGTTTTTGTGTTGTTTTGCATAGCTCCACCCCTTTTTAGTTGGCCACACCCCTTCCCATTTGCCCCACACATTCAGTTGTCTCCTGCAGCCCCCCTTTGATTTGAAGTCACCAGCCGCCACTGGAAGAGACTCACATCAAGCCTGGTAAAACAGCATGATGCACAAGAGCTTCTTCATGCCCAAATGACCATCAGAGATACCAGCTATAGAACTCCCTCTATGACACAAGAAAGTCAAAATGCCTATCTACATGAACTAGAATCACTCAGTATTAAACCAAATACCATTTTCCTAGGTGATCTAAACTATCCAACTATGGACTGAGAAATTTACACCACTAACACTAGTGCACAACTATGGAGATTCACGGACTTTGTCATTACAAATGCAGTGCAACACTTATTCATAGTACTTACTAGGGGGAATAACATCTTGGATCTTGCCTTACTAATATGGGAGCATCTTGTGCCATCCTTTGCATATCTTCATCATGTTAGGTCTGACTATAAAGCGGTCTCCTTTGAAATAAAACTAAAACCAGAGATCCCTTCCACACATATTTAGAAATTTCTATAGGACAAACTACCAACTCCTACTTGATACCTTGGCAGGTTTCAGATTCCTTCACAACAAGTTAATTCCACGAACATGCAGAAACATGTACCAGCATGTAACAAGCAGCACAGATGCAGCAGTACCCCATAGGAACAAGTACAGGGCAAACCCCAGAAACAAACCAATATGGTGGAACCATAATATCAACAACCATTACAATAAAAGAAAAAGAATTTTGACCAAAAGTAAGAAGAATAATTCCCAGAATGTTAGAG
The DNA here is from genome assembly GCF_019279795.1 of Protopterus annectens. Classification (NCBI taxonomy): domain Eukaryota; kingdom Metazoa; phylum Chordata; order Ceratodontiformes; family Protopteridae; genus Protopterus; species Protopterus annectens. The sequence continues at coordinate 321,040,526 of NC_056749.1, forward strand.
CCCTTGTTACTGAAATAAACAAACACCCCAGTAGTTTAATAAAATCCACAAATGCCAAGTTTGAAGCTAAAATAGCTACTAAAGCCAAAGACAATCCGATGGCAATTTTTAGTTATGATCATAATCTCAAAAGCACAACAAAGCAATGCACTGAGATGACTGTGATTGATGTTTCCTACAGTGAGGCTGAAGATATAGCGAACCTACTGACTATAAATTTATCATTAATTTTACCCCTCTCTCCTTTCATCTGTCCCTCAAGAAATACCTGAAACTGTCTTGCCTCCAGCTATCACACAAAAACCATGTCCTAATACTGCTATCAAAAGCTAAAAATACTGCATGGATGTGTCCTGAAAATATCCCTGATGCATCTTAAATAGTATGAATTACGATTTAGCCGCACCTCTAACAGCACTGTTTTATCTCAGCCTCCGTACAGGTTTTGTACCAAGTGACTGAAGAACAGCTACAGTCATTCCCCTGCATAAGGGAGGTCCTTCCACAGACTCGGGCAACTTCAGACTCATAAGTCTGATCAGTCTAATATGCAAAGCAATGGAATGACTTATCATGGAACTAATCAATCAGGATAAAGGGAATCTCCAAACAACTAACCCATCTCAGTTTGGATTTGTCAAGGGCAGGTCATACTGATGGACATTTTTTTGAAAAGGTCACCAAAGCAATGGATAAAGGCAAAATGGTAGACACCACATACTTCAATTTGGCCAAAGCTTTTGGCACAATTCCTCACTCAGGCATAGTAAATAAGCTAAATGAACTGGGAAAAAACCCTGTGTTATCTGCTGGATTGCTACCTGGCTGATAGGATGCAGGGAGTTAATATAGGTGAAGTTAAATCCACAAAGAGACCAATCACCAGTATAGCCCCCAGGGTTCACTGCTGGAACCTCTCTTGCTTGGCATCTACTTTTCTGAAGTAAAGGCCAGTAGCAAATGGCTCAGGCTGATTAAGTTTGCAGATGACTGCAAGCTATGAGATGTCACTGAATCCTAAAATGACTTAGCCATCCTGCAGGAAGGTTTATTCCAAATAAATAACTGGTGCCAAAAATCAAGGACTAAAAGTAAATGCCAAAAATGCATTATTGTATCCTTTGAGAAGTCATCTATCCCAGGGAACTACCACATTAACAATACTCCCCTAAGAGTTGACCCAGTTGTGCGGGATTTAGGAATTTATGTGGACAGTGACTTAAATTTTGACCAACATGCGTCCATTGTTGTAAGAAAGTCCTCCTATATTGTGCAGCTTATAAACAAATGGATTGTGTCTAGATCTATGAATGTCATTGAATATAATGCCCCCTTTGGTATGTATTTTTCCAGACACATGCAACAACTGGAACACCTGTCGAGATACATTACAAAGGAATAAAATGCCTAAACAACATATGCTACATGGACCATCTCAAAGGCCTGTCATTACACTCGGTATCCTACAGACTGCTAAGAAGTGACTTATTTCTGGCATAAAAAACATTCTCTAACCCAATTTTGAAAGATTTAATGCACATTGGCAAGTCGAATTGCATCAGAAATACTCAGTCTGGGGATCTAAACCTCTTCTGCAACATCAGTAGAATGGTTTGGAGGGATAGGTATATCTCACAGAGAATATTGCTGCTCTGGAAGACTCTCCATGCACATAAAACAGAGTTCATCCCTCTCCATATTCAAGTGCAACTTGGATCTATGGATAGGAAATGGAAAATCTACCCTATGACTGCCCCTGTACAACTAATGGACAGAGCCAGCTCCTAAATGCTTTACCCCATGCATGTATCCCCTCAAATTATCTATGTTATGATACCAGTTATTCTCATATCTGCCATCTAATAGGTAAGGCCAGTCTCTAACCAAATGGAATAGGTTAATTCAGGCACAAAAAGGAAAACTAGTTATGCTTAAAATGGCCTACAAGGGCAGCTAGCCTAAGACTTACCTATGAACCTACTAACCTATAATACCAGGCAAGCAAACATAGAACCCCCAAAGAGGCCTAGCCATATACACCTTTAAGAAGATGTACTTAAAAGTTCTTGCTACATTTTATGATTAGTTAATAGTGCTCACCCACCAACTCAAGCAGTGCCATTCATGATAACCCTGCTGTATATTTATGTCTTCCTGTACGATCAACAAGAAGACAAAATAATATTTTGCTTGACCTGTAGTTGTAAATTATTTCATAGGCTGGAAATACATTAACTCCATGGCTACACAAAAGTGGGGAAAAGTGAAAAAAAAAACAGTACAGTGCATTTTCTATGAAATACAATAAAAATAAATCTCATTGTAGCTACTCACCTATCCTACACTTGTTTGAGTGCATGAAAGCCTTTCACACACACACTGCCTCTTGGTCAAGCACTTTTGATGGAGATAATGATGATGGTGATGAGTTCCTTGTACCACATCCACCGGTGTAGTACCAGCTTAGGTGAGGGACACAAGCTGTGGCTGTCACTGTTGCAGCCCATGAGCTGGCTGGTTACATGACCTGCCTGTGCAGCACTAGTTGATGGTGAAGTCTTGTGTGAGCCTGACAATGTAGATTATGGAGTCATAGGCAGGTAACACTATGGCTGGCCAGGAACTGACACTCATGGTTAGTACAATGCCTTATGACACCATAATGAAAAGACAGTCTATTTGGAATGGGAACTAACATCTTGGTTGAATGCCACAGATAATGTGTTCAATAGTCATGCAAATTTCAAGAAACATCATTGTGAAGTTTTGTAGGTTGTTCTCAACCATAATGGCCATTTGGTGTTTGCTGCATATGCCTTCCAGAATATGCACATTGTCACATGGTTTCTCACAAGCAAGCTGTGAATGTTCATGAAGTTACTGATGCCAGAAGGGGTGTTGCAAGATGTGCCACCAATATTCTTCTATGTCTAGTGACAGCAGTGACATAGACACATTCGGTCCACAGAAAGTAATCATAATATATGACTATTCTGTGCCAGGCAGCTTCACACAAGAGTAGGCAACAGGCTGACTTGGGTGAGACAAATATGGCAGTTATTATGAAAATAGTGGGCATTTCCCTCCTACACGTAATGGCTACACACATAATGGCTACACTTTTTGTTTCCACTAACTGTGAGGCTCAAGCCACCCTGTGATGACTCAGAGTTTTTCCACAGTGAGATAATATGTTTTCCTGTCTCCATGCAATTAATGATAGATATACCCCCAGACATGTTCATGTTAATGTTTTTTTGTGGTGATCCCAGATGGGCAGTATACACAAAAAGTATATCTCAGCACAGTCTGTTTCTGTTATGTGATTCTAGCATCTTGAGTTCTGTATGGCATTACTCTGAGGGTAAAATGTAAATGTATCTTGCCACTGCATGTCACCTGTACCTTGGTATGCACTATGTGCTTCCTGTGGAAATGTGTTGGTCTTCATCAGGTTTATCACCTCTGTCTTCCTGTGCATCTTCTTGGGAGGGTTCAGCTGCCAGTTTCCTGGATTATGCATTAAGGAGTCCATATCCATGTTAGATACTCACCATATTTGACTTTTGCAAAGCTGTGCTGTAATGTAGACATAATGACGGGTTTATATCAGAACATAGAAGGCTGATAAGTCCGAAGCTCAAAACTTCGAACTTCAAATCTCGAAGAGCAAAAACATCAAACCATAGAACAGAGATCGCCATAGAGTGCAGGATGGGAAGATTTCCCTTTACTACACTATAGTGCAATCTCGGAGTTGGTATATTTAAGTAGTGAGGGTGTGTGGAGTGAAGGGGGGGTATTTAGTCATTTTTTTGTAGATTCGATTTTGTCAGCTTTCGAGGTTTGCAGTTCGAAGTTGTGAGCTTCGGACTTGTAAGCTTTCGATTATCTGACATAGACCCCATAGTGACCATGTATGGGGCTTTCATGGGTAAACTGGAGTACAGTTCCTGTTGCATCTTATCACTAGAAGCAAGACTTCATTAGGCTGAAGACACATGCCACAGCTGATCTGGTCTGGCTGTCATTCATTAAATCCAATCTCAGAGTTAGATTTAGAATTGCAGACTGATGTTGCTAATCATGGCTGGTGCCAGTATCTAGAATCATCTACAGGGAAAGGTGCTTTGTGGATGTCATGCCTGTGCTTACATGCATACTGCATCATATGTCTTGCAATTGCTTTGCCTGTGTAAATACCCATGGGATGGCTATATAGAACATGCCCATCTATGAATATCTATTATAGGTTCATAGGTAGGTACTAGGCTATCAGCCCTGGGGCCTATACAAGCCCAGCCAAAAAGGTACCCTGGCTTTTGCCACCCAAGAAAATTATTTTCCTGTGCCACTGTCGAGCAGAGCCACAGAGGTGATCCCCAGGGTGAATTTCCTATTTCCCATCCAATCATCAAGATTTTTCTTGAAGAGGGCTAATGAGGAGCTTTGTTTGATATAGATAGTTTATTCCAGAGTATGGGAAGTCTCTGGGACAGGAATCTATCCCTCTGGCATGTTCTGTTATAGGTATCAATGTGATGATATAGGGTTAGTGCCAGCATAGTCAGCTGGAGTTCTGTAAAGAATGATATGCCCTTTGAATATCAAACTGATTTATACAAGATGCATATGCTACAAATATTTTTAGAACTGTATGGCATTTGAATATCAAACCGATTTGCATAAATGCTTATGTTACAAATGTATTAGAACTGTGTGGCATTTGAATATCAAACTGATTTGTACAGATGCTTATGTTACACATGTATTAGAATTGTATGGAATTTGAAAATCAAAATGTGTTTGTAAAATTGCTAGTGTTAAACGGCAGTGGGTCCTGATGGACAGAGATAGAATATACATTTAAGACTGTATGTATATATGTTAGCAAAGGACACTGGAAGAGAAGGGGTTAAACAGCTAGCTTACTTCTTACTGTAAGAAAATACTGTTAATTGGACCACATGTTGAGCCATGGAAGTGCTTATCTTACAACTCTGAATAAGACTGGAAACAGCATGTCTGGAGAAGCCTTTGTTCAATAGCCCAGTAAAAAGAGGGTAAACCCCAGGCACTGCTATAAAAATTAGCAAAACTTTAGATATGCATCTTATCACAGCTATGCTAACATCCTGTCTTCAAAGGGGAATAGTGTAAGAACCTAGAGTCAGGTGACCAGATGAGGTCATTCTGCCACTCATCTTGGAAATTTTAGATATTACAAAGATAAATCTCTCAGCAATGAGTATTCTGTCTTGGGCCTGAAAACAAGAAAGGTCATTCACCACATCATCTGCCTTGCTCTGTTAAGTAAATAGGGAATAGTAATTCAACTAGATTCAGTCAGGAAAATATAGTGATGCTTAGTTTAGATATTGTTTTTCTTTGTCTGAGTCTGTCAATCAATGTTATTTTCAATATTTCCTGTGATTTGATCTTTGTGTAAATATATATTCAGTATTTTCATGTTCTTTTATTATTTATTATTAAATATATTTAAAACGTCTATTGTGGGTGGTCCTTTTAGAAAGTATTTAATTTCTGAGAGTGCTTATATTTATTTTGTGACACTGTGTGGGCCACTCCTGAGGGCCTAGTTGTCTTGGTCATCTACTACCATTTGTATTAGTATTAATATTACGCAGTATAATTGGACACCCTTTGTTAAGGGCCTTAGAGTATCTGATTGTGGAGTGTCTGGTTGCAGTGATAACTATGTGCCAGATTTCCCAGGTGTGTGTGTGTGTGTGTGTGTGTGTGTGTGTGTGTGTGTGTGTGTGTGTGTGTGTATGTGTGAGCTATTTGGAGCAAGGACACAAAGCACTTGTTTCACAGAGAGGACTTGGCTTGAACACTCAGCTGAGGACTTAACCCTGTAGCTGTGCTAGTGGGGATCCTTATTGGGGCCCTGGAGGGAGACAGATATAAAGAAACCCAGACCCTGGGCAGACTGCATTCTCTGTGTGCTGTTAAGGGGAAATAGTACTTGGTGCAGTGAGCTGGATCTGGAAATAGTGAATGCATCCATCTGCATTCCAAGTGTTTGTTCCCCACAGGTGTCAGTAGTGAGGATTGAGGCTCCTTGATCACTGGCCTAGAGAGGGGTTATCACACTCATATAAATAAGATCTGTGAAATGTGGAGGGCACAGCAGTAGGCCAGAGGTTAACCAGCTCTGGTATTCACTACAAAACAATTAGTACCACAGTTAACTTGACAACTGAAAACCCTCTTTTCTTCTCCTGCATATATTAGAGTTTTTTTCCACTCTTAAAAATGCACAGACTGCTAAAACTTTTCTACAGAAATCTGCCATTCTGCTGATAACACCAGGAACCTGATGTGCTCATGAGCTCATTTTATTGTGATGTTAAAGAAATGATCAAGCATCTGAGAGGTAACATACTGGGACACGCCAACTATATTTATTATCTGATGCTGGAAAGACCCTAAGCTCTGTATTTTCAGGGACATGCATACTTTTGTTTTTTTAGATTAATATTTTTATTTATTTTCTAACAAATATGCACGTGGAGATCAACAGTAACATGAGACTGTAAGATGTATGAATTTCATAAATCTGGGTGACACATGATGATTGAATTATTCTGTATGGTAATATAAAGTAAAGGCTGTACAGTAATTACTTCTCAATGGTAGGCTGTGAAAGGTACTATTGGGATTTGGAGAATGATGATGTTATCATTAAAACAAACACACACAAAACTCCCCTCATCCCAAGCTCGATACCATGCAACACCCCATCATAAATCCTAAACTTATATGTTAAACTAGGCAGAAGAATGTGCCAGCAACACACTACGTATATGTTTACCACTTCTGAATAAAATATGGATTACAAAGGGCTGGAATGTAAAGCCACATTAAAAAAATTTAAGTTGAGGACAAGCAGCAAGTTCAGTTCTAAGGTGGGGGATACAATGGAGCTGCACACGGTACTGTTAAGTTTGTAAGGCTGATTAGCATATCTACATTTGTTGACAGAAATATAGTTCACTTTCAGATCTGTTTTCCGGGGTTGAGAAGTTGGAAGATTTGAACATTTCCAGTAACTGAAGAGCAGCAATAGACATGACAAAGAAAAAAAATAATGGTATGCATGTGGGCCTGAATAATATTAGGCAGGAAGATTCCAGGGTAGCATTAATCTTATGCAAGTTTAGAGGTAAATCCTAAAAGGAACCAATCACTGACTGAATCTTGTACAAAATGGTATAGTAGCCAAGAACATAGCAACATATTTAAAGAAGCCAGAGTGGGGGGGGGGGGTGAGGCGGATGGACCTGGATTGATTTATCCTTAGTAACATATGAAGCAGTCAAGCTAATGGAGGCATAATTATTACTTTAATAACAGTTTTAATGGTAATGACTCTGCTCCTGGGTTAAAGAGAACGAACCATCTTTTCATATTTCTAAGAGTTTTGCTTGCAACTCCGCCTACAGAGGAATGTCTCACAGAATTGACATGCAGCTGAAGACCAAGATATGCAAGTCCACTTGATGGCAGATAAAAGTTTTCTCCACTAGTGTGGGGTATAAGCTTGAAAATATTTACTTTGTCCTCTTGAGTTTGTAATCCAAGAACAGTGAATATTTACCACAGTTATGGGCATCTTGACACTGGAAATAGAAGCACTGACAGTTAAAGTCTTATCAGTTATGGAGACAATTAATTTGTCAGGGATCCCCCTATTATTTCAGGCTGAACAGTAGGTAGCCTTGCTTTACATGCTTAATCAAAGTTTCCAAGTGCAATTTAAAATGAAGGAGACCAAAGGAAATCATTGTTTTATATTAACATGGAAGGGAAGAGTTGGATAAAATATTAACTTTCACTACAAATAAATGCAAGAAATATAGACTTAGCACCTGTTAATATCTGGACAGCAACTAATGCTGACCAAGGTGATGTATTTAAAGGGGCCATCTCATATGATCAAAAGCTTTCTTCTCATCAGGTGCAGCCATTATTCAAGGACCCATTATATCAGGCGATTCATCAACACTATATCTTATAATATGGATGCTTGGATGTCACGTCCTTTAAGAAAGATTGCTTGCTCATTACTGAGCAGTGGGTCTCAGACCACTTCCATGTGATGAGTCGGCACCTCATGCCCATACTGATAACTGAATTTGTTGAATAAACTCTGCATGCAAGAGATCCTTCCCACAGTGTTAATGATGACAATAATAGCAGATAACAGCAGAGTGGCCATGATTCAGTTGTAATTAGTCTACTGTAACATCGGAGAAGCAGAGGTGCTACAATGTCACAGGATAGTTCATAAGGTTTAAGATTTAAATCATAATAGGTGGGATCTTTATTTGACTTGATAAAGATATAGCATCCTGTACCTCAGACTACTGCAGTGGGGTGTTCATCTGAAGGATGTCTTCTTCTGGTAACTTGTGAAGGATGACTTCTTCTGGTAACTTGTGTAAGCCTGGGTCATCAAGATAAGCTGATGAAGTATGTGGGAAAAGTGCTAAAGTGAGAGAAAATAAATACATATGTAGTAATTTGGAGACTCTTTCTCAGATCTCAGAATCATTCTCAGATGATTTAAACCTCTGTATTAATTTAACCTTGTACTACTTTTCTCAACCACTAAACATGTAAATATGCTTTACATCCTTCTCCAAGCTGCTGTTTAACTTTTGTTTAGTTTTTGCTATTTTGTATGTAAAATTTGCTTAGTTGGTTTCTGTTTCCACTAAGTATTGTACTTCATATTATGGAGCTTGTACTATGTATTATTGGAGCCTTTTTCCCCGGGCCTCCACTGAAAATGGGCTCTTTGAGCCCAGTGAACCTCCCTGGTCATCAAACTGGAAATAAATAAATAAAAATTGAGCAAAGGATTTTGGGACAGAATAACTTACAGTGTTAGTAACGCTTTACATAGGAAATGAATTGAGACCTCTGTTAGACAGTGCTAAATTATTTTATACTTTATGGAAATCAGTCTGCTTGCAGACTCTCGACATTCTGCTGGCGAGAAGAAAAGATGAAGGTGTGTGTCACTTTGCAAATGACTGTCCCAAGAAATTCAGAGGGATGTTGTGTACATTTACTAGTGAATGACTTGCACTCGCCCCTGTAGACCATCCAGATGTCTTCTACACCAGAGGTGGGACTCAAGTCCTACAGAGAGTGAGCATCACTGCCATACCTGCTAAGTCTTCTCCTCTTAAGATCAATACAAAGAACTATATTCTGGTCTCTAGCGAAGATGAAACAGGAACACCTGGTGTTGTCTAAAAGGCTATAAGACAGATAATGCAGTCTTGTGCAGCCAAATTTAAAATATAGCAAGAGCCAACAAAGATGGCTATTCTGTTAAGGAAGGTCTTCAGCACAATAAAATCTAATAACCTTAGCAGCTAATGTGGTTCTGTGACATCAGCCATGTCATGTCAGGATAACTAATAAATAACATGAATGCAGAGTAGCTGTGTTACTAACTCCATGAGGTCTACTATATAAATCAATTCAGTAGGACATTTGTGTATCCCAAGAAATGAAAATCACTCTAGGTGGTGTAGATCAGTGTGTATACTGTACCTAGTCAGCCACTATAGTCAGAGAGCATATGCATATAAGTTACTGAGCACATGTGAGATCAGTGCCATTTTGTATAGTCATTCAGAGTGAGTGCAAGCTTGAATGGAGATGCATATGTGAGTGAAGTAATGAATCAATCAGTAAACATACGAAGTTCAAAGTATATGTTCCAGTTACAGCTCCTGATGTGTTTATGTACAATAAATTACTTGAACCCATCTCGTGCCTCAGTGTCTCATTTGACTACATAAGACAGCGACATGGTGTCAGAATGGGATCTGAAGTTGAAGCAACTCACAAACCATGAGGCATGCAGTTAGAACTGGAGTAATATACAGGCACGAACGCACAAACAGGTCAGCAGTTATTCAAAGGTACTTAAATTCATTTAAATGAATTTCAGTCACCAAACATGTGACATAGCATTCAAAGTGATCAAAATAATTGCCGAGTTAATTGAAATGTCCAAAGTAGAGACATAATGATTAAAGTGTTTGAAATAATCTCTGAAGTGTTTAAAATGTTCGAATTTTTTTGCAATGTATGCCTTTTTCGCAGTAACTAAGATTTTTTGAAGTGTCCGGAGTTTTTGAGGTATTTGCAGTGTTAAAATAAAGTATTTTCAGAGTGATTGTTGTGCATTTGAGCATAATTAAAAATACCAGGTCTATACTTATGTTTAAAAGAAATTTGTTCTTAAGGCAGAGGGATTTCGCAGACCAGAACTGCTGGTGTTTGATAATAATATTGCTGACAACTGGCGAGTGTTTGAGTAAGAATATATTTTCATACAAGTTGCATTTTCTGATAAAGATGCATGTACAAAAGCATTTATACTTCTCAATTTAGCTGTCTCAGAAGCCACTGAGTGAGAACTTTCATTTGTGTATTCACCTGCTGTGTGTACAGTGGAGGGGGAGAACTGCCATATTGTGATATAGTCTGAAACGTGGGAAGACCCTGAGTGCTTAAAACATAAATTTAGAGAAATGTGTAACCCTCAAATGAATATTACCATGGAAAGGTACAAATTTTACACAAGAAATCAAAAGCCTGGTGAAACTGCTGCAGCACATATTACCAACTTAAGAAATAAAGCAAAAACATGCAGATTTGGTGATCTTAGAGATCTAAGAGTTGATAAAAGACCATCTTGTCCATCTTGTATATGGTGTTAATAATGATGCAGTGAGAAAAATTTTGCTTTGAGATAGTGAATTAACATTGAGCAAAGCCATAAAGATTTGTCAAATACATAAGATGACAGAAAAGCATACGGATATGCTCATCAATGAGAAAAGCATGTTTGCAGTGTGTCTGCTAGTGCGAATGTTGATAGTGTGCAACACAAAGTTAAGATGAAAAAGAAATACAAACTGAAGGGGCCACTACCAACCTCATTGCTAACTGTTGCAATTGTGGAGGCAATCATGAACCCAAATGGGAAAAGTGTTTAGTTTTTGGTCAGCCATGTCACAAATGTAAAAAGTGGAATCATTTCAAAAGGCTTTGCAAGTCTAAAGGGTCTCATATTTATGTTAAAAGAGAGTATCCAAAGAAGCAAGTAAAACAGACAAAGACTGTATCAAACTCAAAGAGCTGTGAGCAAACTTTCTCTGTTGATATTGTCTCTGTGATAGATGAAACAGTTAACACAGCAGATTTTCAGTTGTCAGCAAAGAGTGAAATATTTTGTACTGTACAAATTAATGGGAAACCTGTAGAGTTTAAAGTAGACACTGGATCAAACTGCAATTTTATATCAGCACAAACGTTTGCTAAAGTAAAAGCTGGTGAGAAACTTGATACAGCAAAATGTGCAAAACTAGTAGCTTATGGTGGTGAAGAGATTCATACTGATGGTGCAGTAGTCCTTTCATGCCATTCTGCTGGAAACCGCTATGACTTGCAGTTTTATGTAGTTAAAAGACACGTGCAGTCACTGTTAGGCCTCCAAGACATTCTGAAAATGAGACTGATTTCATTTGATAAAGAGGTTTACCATATAAGTATGAATAACAACGCCAGATTTACACAGAATATTTTTAGTGAATATGCTATTTGATGAGCTCGGTAAACTTCCAGTCACATATTCCATGAAGTTAAACCATGAAGTAAGTCCAGTTGTCAGACCAGCATAGAAGATTCCAGTAGCAATGCAGAGTAAGGTAAAAGCAGAACTAGACAAAATGGTGCATTTAGGTGTCCTCACTCCAGTAGAAGAACCAACTGAATGCGTATCATCCATGGTCATAGCTCATAAGAAAACCTCAGAAGATAGTCTCATATGTATTGATCCAAGAGACTTAAACAGAGCACAAAGGTATCATTATCATCCGATGCGTACAGTAGAAGAGGAAGCTGCTGTCATGACAAATTCCACAGTTTTTTCAGTCGTAGATGCAAAAAGCAATTTTTGGCAAATTTCACTGGATCACAAATCTTCATTGTTAACTACATTCAGTACATCATTTAGTAGATACAGATTTTTGAGAATGCCATTTGGAATCAATTCTGACAGTGAAGTCTTTCAATGTGCCATGGAACAAATTTTTTTCTGGTTATCCATGTGCTATTATAGTCATCATCATCATCTTCTTTCGGCTGTTCCCATTAGGGGTTGCCACAGCGGATCATCTGTTTCCATTTCTTCCTGTCCTCTGCATCATGCTCTTTCACACCAACTGCCTGCATGTCCTCTCTCACCACATCCATAAACCTTATCTTAGGCCTTCCTCTTTTCCTCTTACCTGGCAGCTCCATCCTTAGCATCCTTTTCCCAATATACCCAGCATCCCTCCTCAGCACATGTCCAAACCAAAGCAATCTCACCTCTCTTGCTTTGTCTCCAAACTGTCCAACCTGAGCTGACCCTCTAATATACTGATTCCTAATCCTGTCCATCCTAGTCACACCCAGTGCAAATCTTAACATCTTTAACTCTGCCACATCCAGCTCTGACTCCTGCCTTTTTGTCAATGCCACCGTCTCCAACCCATATAACATAGCTGGTCCAACTACCCTCTTTTAGACCTTCCTTTTCACTCTTACTGGTACCCGTCTGTCACAAATCACTCCTAACACTTTTCTCCACCCATTCCACCCTGCCTGTACTCTCTTCTTCATCTCTCTTCCACACTCACCATTACGCTGAACTGTTGATCCCAAGTACTTAAACTCATCCACCTTTACCATCTCTACTCCCTGCAACCTCACCTTTCCTCTACCCAGTCTCTCATACATGACATTATTGTTAGAGGCAATGGTGAAGATGAACATGATAGAAATTTCAGGAAAGTTCTAGACCGTGCACCTGAAGTAAATCTTAAATCTAATCCTCAGAAATGTAAATTCAAATGGAAGGAAGTTACTTATATGGGTCATTTGTTTACCAGTTCTGGCTTACAACCAGATCTGTCAAAGTCAGGCAGCAATTCTCAAAATGCTAGTTTCAGAGAATGTCACATCTTAACAATGTTTTCTAGGTATGGTCAACTATTTAGGAAACTTCATTCCAAACCTGAGCGAACTTTCTGCCCCATTACGTTAGTTGACATGCAAAAATGTACACTGGTCTTGGTTGGATCACCACCGAAGTGCATTTGATATTCTGAAGCAGAAAATTGCCAGTCGACCCACATTGAGATATTATGATGTTCTCAAACCTGTAACTCTTTCTTGTCATGCTTCAAAGTGCAGCCTTGGTGCAGTAAGAAGGCATACCAGTAGCCTATGCATTAAGAACTTTAACCCCAACAGAGGTGCATTATGCAGAAATAGAGAAAGAACATTTGGTAGCAGTGTTTGCATGTTCAAAGTTCAATGATTATATTTATGGCAGACCTATCCAAACAGAGACTGATCACGAACCACTAGTGACAATTTTGAAAAAGCCAATGCATACCACTCCAACACGATTGCAATGCATGATGTTAAAATTCCAAAAGTACAATTTCAATATTGTTTTAAAAAGGGCAAACACTTGTACCTTGCTGATGCTTTGTCATGTGCACCCAGACAAACGACAGAGGAGCATGAAAATGAAACAGCAAAGTCATGGAAGTCAGAAATGCTTCGTCATCACGGCTTGATGAACTAAGAAATCACACAGCTTCAGTCCCAATTATCCAGAAGTTGAAAAACATTATCAGTCAAGGATGGCCAACATGACAAACCAGTTTACCACATGACATTCAGCAGCATTTTCCTTACCGAGGTGCATTCATGATGGAAGATGGAATCATCCTGAAAGGTCCAAAAGAGGTAATTCCTAAAGTATTACAACAGGAATATATCAAAATTTTGCATTGTAGTCACCCTGGTAATGATTCAACCAAAAGAAGGGCAAGAAGCATTGTATTTTGGCCTTCTATGTCCAAAGATATACAGAAAGAAGCTCTAGCATGTTCAATTTGCAACAGCAACAAAACTTATCAACAAAAAGAACCACTTCAGCTACACCAGATTTCTGAATTACCATGGTCAATGGTTGTCACAGATATTTTCAAATGGAATGGTCAGCATTACTTAGTGTTAGTAGACTCTTATTTAGATTGGTTTGAAATTGACCTACTTCCTAACTTGACATCTAGCACAGTCATTAATGAAGAGACATTTTTCTGTCCATGGTAGTCCTCACAAAGTCATGTCTGACAGTGGTGCACAGTTTACAAGTCAGGAGTTCAAGAAATGTATTGAGTCTTGGGACTTTGTTCATATTACTAGCAGTCCTAAGAATCCACAATCCAATGAGTTAGCTGAACATGCAATTCAGAGTGCAAAACGTTTGTTGGAGAAATCCAAGCGAGATGGTATAGATGTTTTCCTTAATTTACTCAGTCTTGGAAATATTCCTCGAAACAACTTGCTTGGTTTACTTGCTCAGAGACCGATGATCAGACAGTCTAGAACAACTTTACCAATCAGTAAACAATTGTTAGTAGCAAATGCAAAGAACAACTGAGTGGTCAAAGCTCAACTTTTGGGAAAACGACAGTCACAAAAGTTGTACTACAATAAGACCAGTAAAGCCCTTAGACCGTTATTACAAACAGAAGTTGAGAGAATTCAAACATCTAAAGGATATGTCTGAGTGGGAATCTTGAAGAATATTTGTGAAGAACCAAGATCTTACATCATACAATTTGAGTGAATGGATTTAAGATGGAATCGAAGACATATGTTACCTCCGAACAAGCGACGCAGCAGACTGCCTGTGCTGATGACTCTAATTCGCAGAGTGACTTTACAGCTGTTCAAATTCAAAAGGACAGTGTGCTTCCTTCAAATAATTTTGAGGTAATCCCTGATGTTCCAGTTGTGAAAGAATCCCCAGATACTGTCCCTGTTGCTAAACCCAGTCAGAATTTCTATGTTACCTGATCAGGTAGAATTTCCAGACTGAATCCTAAATACACAGAGACTTGGACTTGAACTCAAACTCAGTTTTGTTTATTAAGATGATATATTGTGTAGCTCTCAAAATGTGTTTGTTCTCCTATTTGCATGTCGAACAAAATTAAAGAGGGAGGATGTAGATCAGTGTGTATATAGTACCTAGTCAGCCACTGTAGTCAGAGAGCATGTGCATATAAGTTAATGAGCACGTGCGAGATCAGTGCCATTTTGTACAGTCATTCAGAGTGACTGCAAGCTTGAATGGAGATGCATATGTGAGTGTGTTAAAAGTGAGTCAAAGCTTGAATGGAGATGCAAATGTGAGTGTGTTAGAAGTAATGAGTCAGTCAGTAAACATACGAAGTTCGAAGTATATGTTCCAGTTACAGCTCCTGATATGTTTATGTACAATAACTGACTTGAAAACATCTTGTGCCTCAGTCTCTCATTTGAATACATGAGATGTAACAGATGGCTCATTAGTATTAAAGCTGTATACATATGTACAATATTGCCCTCTGTTTTACAGCAATAATATAGACACATACACACACACACACACACACACACACATATATATATATATATATATATATATATATATATATATATATATATATATATATATATATATATATAAATAAGGGTTCACTTTATAATCTCAAAATACTGAAATATTGAATTTCAGTATCTCGAGACAATAATAGTGAAGGTCGAGTTCAGCGAAAGACCACATAACCGAATCCAGAAATGTCGAATTAGCAGTTATGATGGTGTGCTGTGTTACTGGATAGCTGGAGATTCAGGTAAGTGGTTATATTTTAAGGGTTTTGGGTAGGGATTTTATTGTATGTTAGTGTGGTGGGAAGTTGTAGGTGTAGATTACGGTATGTAGGTAAGAGTGTGAGTGTGTAAATGATGAGAATGGTGTTGTTTGTATGTATGTGATGTGTGTTTGTGTGAGGGGAATGTAGATTGTGTAGTGGTGGGTTTCATGTCTGTGTCATTTTTAGTGCGACCTCAGAGTTGGTATATATAAGTAGCGGGGAGGGCGCTCCCCTGCTTATATGTGTGTATATATATATATATATATATATATATATATATATATATATATATATATAATATATATATATATATATATATATATATATATATATATATAGGTAGGTATTTTTATTTGTGTTGTCTTGTTTGTGTGTGTTTTGTTGTAGTGTGGGGAGGAAGGTGTATGTGTGTTTGTGTGTTGTAGGGTGTGTTTACAAGTCGCGGTTTTAAATTTCGCAGTTTTTGGGGTTCGGTATTTTGATTTTTTGGCTTTATAGTCTCGAGATACTGAAATTTGATATTTCAGTATTTTGAGATTATAAAGTGAATCCACACACACACACACACACACATACACACACACACACACACACACACACACACACACACACACACACACACACACACACACATATAAAAACTTGAGAAACTTTTGCTATTTTGGATGGAATATAGACACTAGGCTATTCTTGGTGGTTTGATCAGTCTTTTATTCATTTTCAGTGCTTTCATTCATTGTAAAGTTTTCATTTGAACTTCATCAGAAAATAACTTAAAAAGAACCTAGGCTTATTATTTAACTGGTGTGGCGAGCGGGGGTTGGTTTAAGGAGTTCCCTAATCCATGAACCTAGGCTTATTATTTAACTGGTGTGTTGAGTGGGGGATGGGTTAAGTAGTTACCTAATCCATTTAAGGACACTGGAAATGCTCAGATTTTCATTTAGACCTGGAGTGTGTCTGCTCGCAATTGTATCTGCCATTTTAACTTTTTAATTAACAGTAATCTGTCTGTGTTCCAAAGGGGGTCAGTAAGCCCTAGGGGATCTATTTTCATCTGCTGCAAACTGGAATCTGGAGAACTGGGAGCAGGTCCTACTATGCCCGGCTAGTACATTGTAAGGGTCTCGCTTCCTGATGGCTCCCACATGTCCTTTTATTTGGATCCTAAGAGGTCTTGTGGTTTTTCCAGTGTAGTATATTTCACATTGAGAGCATGCTGGGATGTGATCCACATTGGTGGTCTCACAGATTAAATGTTTTTTTTTATGTGAATAACCACCTGTGGATTGGTGAGATGTGCCTTGGCGGTTTGAATGATAAAATTGCACCAGTGACATTTCCCGCATTGGTGCATGTCTTGGGGGTGCATTGAATGTCTGTGCCTGCAGCCTCTTTTCTGATTTGAAAGTGGCTTTGAGGGGCAGAATCATTTTGTAGCAGAATTGTGGCTGGCTTCCAAGGATTAGGGCTAGGTCTGGGCATAGCTCTCAACTTTCCATGTCCAAAATGAGGAACACTAGCCCTCATAATGTGGAACAAATGGACAAAATGTGGAACCCATACTAATGGCTTACTAATAACTTCAACTAGGAAGGTCATGGGATGGGTAAAATATGCTGGTTTTACTTATAAAGAAGATCTTTTAATGAATTAATATGATTCATTTCTATTTACAATGGATTTCACTTAAAAAATCCCTAACACTGAATGTGTGACAGAGTCTTTCAATGTGGAACTTTGAGGAATTTCGAGGAACATGAACTTTTTAAGACCCCAAATGAGGTACGTTGCTTGTAATGAGGTACACTTGAGAGGCATGGGTCTAGGTGCCCAGTTTTTATGAGGATGTCTTTGATGCTGGTGGCATCTAGAGAGATGAGCAAGGGAAACCTTGGGCTGCTGTTCCCTGGTGCCTGACTTTGGGGTGGAATCTGTGTTTAAGGAAGGGTGGGTGCAGGATTTTTCTCCTTGCGATTACCAGTCCTGTGACTCTGTAGACTAGATCCTTCTAGGTAGTGCCTTTCCAGGAAGAAGTCCTTGAGATGCTGGCATTCAAGGTGGAAAGAATCTTCCTCACTTACAATTTTGCTTAGCCGTATGTACTGCCCCTTCACGATGTTCCACTTCAGGAAGGGGGAGTGCTGACTGTGGAAATCATGGTAGTTATTTCAGAAGGTGCTCTTCCAATGGAGGGTAGATTTGAAAGTTTTGGACTGGAAGTCTAAGGTTAAATCCAGATCTAGAAACTGGACTTGGGTTCCTTGTCCTGAAACTGAACTGCAGGAACCGGATGCTGGCTTTAATCTCCTGAAGGAAGGTTTCCAGCTTTGAGCTGGTGCCCTTCCACAAAAACAGGATGTCATCAATAAAGTGTTTATACAGACTAACTTTCTAGAATCCTTGCAGATGGATGAGGGTCTCATCCTCCCATGTGCTAAGGACGAGGTTTGTGTATGCTGGGGCCATTTTGGCCCCCATGGCTAATCCTCATTTTTGCTGGTAAATTTCTTTGTTGAATACAAAGAAATTGTTGTTGAGTACTACTTAGAGTAATTCCCTAATCACTTTGATTCTTAAACGGGTCATTTGGGTGTGCTTGTGGAGGTAGCTCCATACCAGTTCAATGCCTTCCTGATGAGGGATACTGGTATATAGGGTTACTACATCTAGGGTGACCAGTAAGTGGCTGGTAGACTCAGTTTTGGTCTGGTGGAGTAGTAGCAATGAGGACTTGAGGTAGAATTGGGATTTCTGAACTACTGGGTTCAGGATGGAATCCAAGAACTCTGAAATGTGCACTGTTTTCGTACATTTGGAGGACACTATGTTTCTGAATGGGGGGTTGGAGGTGTCCTTATGGATCTTAAGGATCCCGAGCATCCTCCCTAGTTGGGGTTTGTCTACCTCCATGAATTGGAATTCCAGCTGGGAAATGGCTCCCTCTTCTAGTAGTTTAAGGAGTGTAAGGTCACTTTTTTGGAAGGCTGCCCTTACCTTATCAGTGGTGACTAACTCATAGCATTAGTCAGCTTGGAGCCCTGACTTCAGCTTGTCGAGGTAAACTTCTTGGTTCATGATGACAATGCCTGTGCCTCTATCAGCTTTCATGATCTGGAGTTGGGGGCTGGCTTGGATTATGTGGAGGCAGCTCGGTCGTCTTGGGAAAGGTTGAACCATTTGTGTTGAGGTTTCTTGTTCAGGGTACTCCTAATCTCCTGCTTGCACACAGTGGAAAAAGCTTGTAAGGCAATGTCCAATTTTTGATTAAAACCACTTTTACATACCAATTAATCTTTCATACCTCTGCTAAATATATCAGATACATTTACAGGATTTGAAGCAATTAAAGCAGTAGAATTTAATGCAGTGGAATTAACTGACTTATAAGTTTCATGGTCTACTTCTGATGTGTACAAGTCACTGAGGGTGTTGGGCCTGGGGTTGTTCCCCTTCTCCCTGCTGCCATTCACCCTCTCACTACTGCCATCGGTGATTGTGGAGTTGGTCTCGAGGTGCTGCAATGTGCCTTCCATTATTAATTTAAGGCTCAGTTATAAAACAACAAAGCTCCTTTATTTCATCTAATATCCTATTCCAAGGGTTCCCAAACTGTGTGCTGTGGCACCCTGGGGATCCGCGGCTTCCTCACAGGGGCACCGCGAACTAATAAGCTGGAAAACCTGGGCCGTCAGGTAAGTGAATGCCTGTATGAGAGTGCGTGTGTGTGTGTGTGTGTGTGTGTGTGTGTGTGTGTGTGTGTGTGTGTGCGTGTGTGTGTGTGTGTGTGTGTGTGATCAGGAGAGTGAGCGATGTGTAAATGAATGCATGAATGAATGAGAAAGTGGCTGTGTGTGTGTATGTGTGAGATCGGGAGAGTGAGAGCAAAGTTGTATGAATGCAGGTATGAACGATGAAGTGACTGTGTGTGTGCTTGATCGGGAGAGAGTGAAAGCGATGTGTGAGTGAATGCAGGTATGAATGAGGAAGTGACTGTGTGTGTGTGTGTGTGTGTGTGTGTGTGTGTGTGTGTGTGTGTGATTGAATGTCCACATTTTTGCCTCATTCTTTAGGTGTGTTCCTCCTAAAATCTGTACTTTTCTGGCAAATAGTTGAGGATTGAAGTCTTTAAATAATTTCAAACATATGAGTTTAAGACTCTATATCCTTCAGAGAATTTATGCTAATACAAAAAACTATTATTCTATCAACTTTCTAGGTTTGTAAGAGCAATATTTAAAATCTGTCCCATTTTGTCTCCCCATCATTTTAGGCTTTGTCCATAAAAATCCATAAATGTTATTAAGGTCTCCTATCATGATTTTCAAATCTTCTTTCCTGTTCATAATATGATCCACAATTTCTCTGTTATTAATAATTCTTGACAACCCTGCCCCTTTATACTATACATGCTATCTTCCATAATATTTTCCATTTTAGTTTCAAATCAATTTTTTGTTTTCATAAAGATCTTATAATATAGTCTCCAATTTTTTTAATTCTCTTCTATCTTTCTTCTTCCATATGAATTTATGTATTCTACTACATAAGCCTTTATACATAAAATCTGCATTTAACCTTTCAGCCAGAATTTTTTTAAATATATATTTTTTGCCAAACCCTTAAAATTTTCCAACTCTTTATTCTCTTTTGCTGTTAACTTTTTACTTTCCATTTTTTTTCACTGGCTTCTTTTTTCTTTAAACATTTCTTGTACATATTATACTACACTGTTCATAATATTTTCCTGAGTTCTTCTCCTTTTACATTTTTATTTCTCTCGTTGCACTACCATCTTCCTTTACTAACCCGGTTAAGTAACTTGATACTACTTCTCTTTTTCTTCAAAAAGGTATCTTTGTTTATATAACAATTATTGATTTTTTCTTGATTTCTTTCATATAATTCTTTTTCTTTGTTAAAGTATTTTCTATTATGTTCTAAATCTTCCAATGCATCATTATAGCTTATTTTATATTTTTCTTTCTCTACTTTTCTCACATCATATTGTCACTGTAAAAAACATTTTTTATATTTTACTAAACTATCATCCACCATTCAGACCAATTTTTTTGCAAAATGTTCTCATTGTAATATGATCTTTCCAAACTGTATTACCAATCTCTTTCCTTCTTCATTCCATGCTTTCTCATTTATCCTTTTATTCCTTTGACTATTTTTATATATTTCTTGTTTTCTTTTATACCTAGCCAGATTACAAGATGATCAGAAAATTCTATTTCATCTACCTTCCCTTCTCCTATAACCAAACCTTCTGATACTATAAAAAAATCTATTTCAGTTATATACATACCCCTTTTGTAAGTCTATAAAGTTTTGTCCTAAAGTTTTAACTTACCACGTCTTATGACTGTTTTTTTTCTTATATTATTTAATTTCTTTTTACATTTGTCTCTTAAATCACAATTAAACTCTCCTGTTATTATAATATTCATATTTATTACTACATAGTCTAAAATCTGATGGAAATGATGAAATAAGCTTTTCCTTTCTTTACAGTTAGTAGAGGCATGCAATGTTTTAATTCTATATACTTGTTCTTTCCATTTTAAATCTACAATGTTTAATCTTTCCATTTTTGCTAAAGGTACATATAATATCTTTACTATATTTCTACAGAATATGATTATTCCAGAACATCTCTCATTTCCCAAATTCTAGAATATCTTTCCTCCCTTCAGTTTCTCTGCTTGTAATCTTTCATTTGTTAAAAATCGTGTGTCTTTTAATATAATTAACATCTACATATCTATATCACATGTATTACACTATCCCAGAATCTCCAGTATTCTTACTATAGTCTCAATGCTATTCATATTTACAGAAAGCACTCTAAAATTTTAATTTCTCTTTCCCTTAGTTTCATACGTTCTTAGCTTATTACTAGGCTAGTTTTCTTAATAGGCTATTCTAAGCTTAACCAATTTCCTTTCAAAAGGTGATAATCAAATACTGTAGCTCGTGTCTGTGAGTCAAATGCCTTAACCATTATGCCAGGCCCCAATCTTTAGCTGCATGTATTCTTTTTAAATGATTTCCTTTCTTTTTATTTCATTTGTAATTAGCCCTTAACAATCCTTTTCAGTCTTTTACCCTTTTACCAATATAATTCTTGTTTTTTCACTTTTACTACCTCCCAGTTTATGCTTTCTTCGTCACTTACTTTAATACCCTCTTCTATGTCCTCGTTATTATTTTTTCTCATCTTATTTTTCTTCTATTTCTACTATTTCTTAAATTTTGCGCTCTTTGTTCATTTTCTTTTTTGTTTTTATCTTTCCTTACTGTTCATTTCATTTTTGCAATCCATCCATAAATGTACAATTGTGTTACATTTATAACATTTCATTTCACACTTTTTTGCATCATGTCCCATTTCCCCAAAAATATAACATTTTCTTTTGTCACAGTTACTTATCAAATGTCCTTCTTTTCTACAAAAAAACATGTTTTGGGTTGTTCCCTAGATTTTGCAATATCCTTAATACCCTAAACATTTCTCATGCTTGATATATGTATATTTTTTTCTCTTTCTGTTTTTACCACAATATTATAATCCGAGCCACCAGTCCATGAACCCATTGTGTCATAAACATTTGCAATGTCCAGTACTTCTTTATATAAAACTTTCAAATGTCCTATTAAAGTCTCTCTTTCTACCTCTGTTTGGAATTGTACACTAATCTTCTTTTTTGTTTCCCTGTTAAGTGCTTTTATGAAATAAATTTTCCTTGGGCGACACTCTTTCTTTTTTTTCATATTCTCCAAAAAAGTTTCTATTGAAAAAACAGTCTCAGATATAATGTCACAACATATATCTTTGTTACTAAGAATAAATGCTCTTACCTCATGTGCTTTTACACCCAAAGGAGCTATTAAATTACCCCACACTTCATACCTGTACATTTATTTCTCTCTCTTTACTTTGAATCCTTATCTACTTCTCTTTTTCATTTTTTCTGCCTTCTTTTCTGATATTCAACTTTTACCTTCTTTTACATTCTCTGCATATGTTGTGGTTTCCATCTCAGCACTGTTCTTCTGACTCACTCTGCATGACCATTTCTTTAACTAAATCATCCCACAACCCTCACAACTGGAGGGTTGTAATTATACATTCTTTGATGACTCATTTCCATCAAATAGGTTTCTTTGAAACATTTCCTCAGAATCCTGTACACATTCTCTCATCTTGATATTTGCTTTTCCTTCATTTATTTCACTACTCCATCATTTACATCTCTCTCCATCTGCCTCCCTGTTTTTCCAGGCCACCTCTAGGCTTAGAAAAGAAACAGAAATTGCTCCTCCAAAATGGTTCCCGCTCACAACAGTGATGATTAGGGAAGATCCAGAATGCCCTGGCTAAAGTTCCCCTAGTAGTTCAAATATCACTTCAGGTCATTAGCCTTAAATTAGTTATTCTGAGAGTATATGTGCTTGTGTTAGGAAGTGCATTAAGAAGCAAGTACAGTTCCTTGTTAACAGACAGAAGTACTACTTTTGAGGTGGGTGCTGAAAGTGGAACTGCCCAGGGTGTTACTTCAGATTACTATATACTATGTATGACTTTATAATTTCTATTTTTTTCTCTATTACTGATATTGTAATGTTCCCCAAAGATACTACAGTCCTTACTTGAGCAGTTCTCCATTTTTTGGTAAATATGCTATATTCAACAAATCTGGTGTATAAAGTTCCTTGTCTAGTATGTATTCACTTTTAGATCACATTTCTGTAATAAAGTTGTGTCCTTTATACTCTCAGAGATGCCTTGTTCAATGAGTGTTTTATATGCTTTGCAACATTTTCTGGTTTATCTAAAACTGAACTTCTTTATCAAATACAATATTCATGAAGTTACACATGTCTGTATGCTATTGGTCACAGTTATTTTTCCTGAGTACATCTCTTTTTTTTACATTTATTCTCTTGCAGAATAGCCCTTTTATCATGTAACATGATTAATCTATACTTATGCAATTGCTGAACCATTTGTAGCTAGTTTATTTAGTATTTAGAAATTCTTCCTGTTCATTATTCCCTTCCCAAACCACACCTTATCCTAACAGCTTAATTACAGGCACATTTATTTCAGACAATACTGCACCATACCTGGAAAGCTCTGTAATGTCTTCTGAAGAATAAGATCAGATTTTTTTTCAGGATGATGTTTTGGTACCTATTTATGTTAGAAAACGACCTATGTGTTTCAGTTTTGTTGTTCTAATTTTCGATTTGTACTTCTTTGACTTGAATTGTGCTGTGTTAGTACATTTAACAGTTATATCAGTCTAGTCATACCATGTTTATGTCACCACACACTAACAGATAATCAATTATGTTTAAAAAACCTTGTAAGTCTTCAAATACTTGTGTAGCAGTTCCTTGTACACCAAAGCAGCTCATAAAATCACAAATACATGACAAAGGTATCTGTAGATTCCAAATTGCATTTTATATGTCCAGCATTTCAAACACTGGCAATTTTGACTTATCTGATAGACACCCTGTTTTTCAGATAGTATGGTAACAAATTAGCATTTGGAATTTTTGGGTTTATTTCTTTGATTGCAACCAATGGGTGATAGCTCTTTTAGCTGTTTTATTGAGAACTTGGAAATAAGTTCAATTCTAATTCTTATCTTTATTTAAATCAGTGACTATAGACTTATTATTACTAGCTCTAATGATGCCTGAATGAAACATAAGCTCTCCATTCTTTCCAAGTCATATTTTAATTTACTTATGAATGTTATGGACTGTTTTCTGGGACATCTAACACTGGGACTGGATTAGGTGTTATTTTTATGTTATATTCTCTGTTTAATATCTTAAGGTTGTGAATAAATCAGCGTAGTCATGCAGAATATCATATCATGACTTTCAACAGTTACTCTGTGACTGCTTTTGCACATGTGCATACTATGTTTTTACACTGTTATATCGTTGTATTTTTCTTGATGTTTCATGAGGAACATAACACAAAATATTAGAATAATTTACTTCTTTAAGTACAAACAAGACCTCTCAACCTCCAGATGAGTGAATCAAAGACAAAGGATGTTACAATCTAGGACAATCAGGGACCCAAATTAGCATAAAACGCATTTCAAATTGGCATATTATACTACATCAAACAATTACCCAAAACAGGGAAAAAAAAATCAGAGCAGGTTAAATTTTTAATGCTGGTCTTATGAACTTAGGTTTTGCAGTAGCGTGCATTTTCTGAAGGATATGAACTTTGACACATAAATATATCTCATTATTTAGTGATTGTAAACCTTAATGATTTGGCAGAAAGCTATATATTTTTTTAAGAAAACTAACTATCATACAAAATGCTGAACATTCTGTGAAAAACTGGCCAGTTAGAAATATACTGTAAATTATGTATAGTTTGTTAGGTAAACCCACTATACGTAAATGCTGCTTTTCAGTTGCAAGCTGGGAGAACTGCCTGATTAAATAACTCGCTCAGAGTCAAATAAGAAAATTAAGATGAAAGGAATCAAAATAATCCTTTTGCAAACAAGCAAACAAACAAATAAATAAATCAAGCTTAGACCTCTTGGACATTCTTTCCCCATGCACGAACAGCCATTATGAATAAAAACAAAGCTAAATCAGGGATGCTTATTTTGAGAAGCTGAACTACACAGCATGAGAGGAAGGAAAACCATTTTATCAAAAACTAAAAAAAAAAAAAAAAAACAGGAACTTGCTTACTTCTACTCTGCAACATATGCAGAAAAAATAAAAGAATCCACCCTGACTCCATTCGCTCTAAAGTTTATTCTAAACACAACCTCAGACCTCCTACAAGAAATGATTCTACATCTAACCTATCAGGCTTATGCTTCCACACTCCAGTTTTGAAAAGTTCAGCAGGTCAGCTGCTGCTCAGCTACAAACAGTAAAGAGCTAATTCCTCTCTCTGGACTAAGTGGACCCAGTAGAAGGCAGCATGTGCCTCATGTCTGCTGCTGCATAGTAAGCAGGCAAGAGAAATGAAAGGAGGAAGAGGCCAGTTGATAGCATGCAAATTACTTACAGTAAAGGGACACTCTGATTGGCTGAAATGTCTGTAGCCTGAACATAGGTTACTTTACTGCAAATATTGGGTCTACAAACACCCAAATCAGGCATTATAGTCTACTTTTATAACTACCTCTGAAAATAGGTGCTTCTGTGTAATTCTGTACATTTGAAAAGGTAAGGTACAAACATTAGAAATGAAATCTAAACTTCTTATTTTTTACGCATGTCAACAGTTTTTTCCTAGCAGTACCACCTGGGGACCAACTAAATTAATTATGTATACATAGCTTTCTTCGCTTCCACCTACTCCCAGATGTTTAGAAATATTCTCTGACAGAATATTACAGTCCGCAGCTGTGTCTATTTTAAATCTCATAGTTGCTTCTTAATGCTCAGCATTTCTTTTCTATGATCTGACCTACTTTCTTGTTCTATCATATCTGACACATTTTTCCAGACTTTTGCCAAGACTTTTCACTTACTCAGTACCAATAAACAACTCATTTTTATAATTATTTCAAGTATGAAACTTCATTGAGTGCATTTGCCTTTTTTGAATTTGCCCATCTTTGCAAAATGCCCTCTTTTAACATAGCTATTGGAGTACTGGTTAAAAGCTGGACAGTGCTTGTATACATGTCTGTAACCACATCTACTCAAGAAGCATGAACTAAAGTGGAGCAATGCTTCCATACTGGGCTCTCATTTTCTCATAACTTGGTTTTTCATATTCATTACTTTTTAAAAGATTCTGCTTTTATGTCTCATTTTTATCTATTAGACTCAAGTTTTATTTTGTGTATATTCTACTCCTTACTAAATTCAATTGACTTTGTCCTAGTATATGTTAATTATTCTACATACATCTACAGTGTTTATCAAGATTCAAGCTGCTTCTGTTAGTAGCCTGAATCTTCTTTTATTATTTCTTATACCACAGATTAATCTGTTCATTATAAAAAAAAATCACTCAGTTCCCCAAATTCAAAGTCTTTGACTCTATTCTGATCTTCAGCTCAGAAACACACCTGTTTTGTCGGCACACTTTGGTCGACAACACAGATCAACAGGTGTGTGACATCAACAGTCTCTGGGGTTGGGAAATACAACCCTTCCCCTGTGATTAAGCGATCAGAGTATGTATATATATATATATATATATATATATATATATATATATATACACACATACATACATGGGTCCTATTTGTATTGTCGAAAGCACGGTTCATCAAACCGCACTTTACAGAACTCACTTTAGTGAAAGATCATTTTGTCGAAAGTGCACTTTCACTAAAGAAAAAAAAACATGCAGTTTGCATGTACCGTTAGTTGTACATCAACGTATACTGATGTACAACTAAGGAAACTCCTGTTGAGATCATGATACAGTGGGGATAAGGGAATATTTCCTTTTCCCCACTGTAGTGCAATCTCAGAGTGAAAATATTAAAGTAGGAGAGGTGCAGGGGGCTTGCCCCCCTGCATATTAGCATTTACTGTGAGTTTTTTTTTAATGTTTAGTTTTCTTTTAATTTTTCCACAAAAGTGCATTTTCAACAAAATGCAGTTTTGCAGAAGTACAGTTCGATGAACTGTACTTTCCATTAAAGAACATAGATCCATATATATATATATATATATATATATATATATATATATATATATATATATAATTAGCAGGGGGCGTGAGGGGTGCACAGGGCTTGCCCCCTGCAAAAAATAATTTTTTTGTGCTGTTTTAAAGCCTTGTGTTGGCATGCAGAGGATTTTCTTTGCACATGTGTGTTGTTTGCATTGTCAACCTTTTGTGGTCGATGTTATTAATATCAATGTTTGGGTGTTTCAATGTTCATCATTACATCTATATATATAGAGAGATACATACATACATACATAAATAGATGCAGATATAAATAGATATATATAGTTGCAGCTGAGAACAGTGAACAGTCACATGTGAACACATTTTACGGCTATAAAAAAGTGAATGCATAAATGAGTGAACATTCTTTTAAATGGAATTTCTGTTGGCATCCTTTTGCATAGCATTGTGTTGCAGTGTGGTATGGGAATTTACCGTTACCCCAATTCTGTGCTATCTCAGAGTTAATATATATAATTAGCAGGAGGTACTGGGGTGCAGAGGGGCTTCCCCCTACAAAAATAAATCATTTTAGTTTTTCATATTTTCAATCATTTTAGATTCACCCTAAAGTGATTGCTATTTTGATGTTTGCTCTTGTGAAGGTTTGCTATTTCAAGAGACATTTATATAGGTTGAGAGGGTTCTGTGGGACTTGTCCTAACAATGTGGGGGGTGTGGATCTTTCCTCCTGCATACCACAATTTTAATAAGAACAGGGACATTCCGCATTTGCTGTTTTTCTGTATTTTTGGACTTTTTTCATAATCAAAGGTCAATAAATAAAATTCTGTGGCTTGTACTTACTAGTCTGAAAATTACAAGAAGAAGCCATGTATATACAGCAAGCTATAGCAGGAATGTATTAAGCTGGTTAAATTTTAGCTGAGCTAGGTACCTGAGGTAATAACTCATAAAGGGTATTTCTTCACACTCACAAGCGTAATCATATATCCAATCCAACAATCAATGGACAGCTGGATAACCTCAACAGCTGGACTGAAGCAAAAAGCCACGTTTTTACAGACTGCTAATGAGTAAAGCAAACCAACAGCCAGTTATGTGTAAACAGTGGTCTGGTGATACCTATTCTCCATTATTATCTTCAGCTACTGCTGGAAAAGCCTTAGCAGTGCAATGGCAGCCCAAAATGCTAAGTTCGTGAATCTAGGGTACTGGTGGATGAGGGTGTCATTAATCACCACACTGTCTGAAGAAACGGTTAATCGAAATGTTTCACCCAATTACTTCAGTGGAGATATGGCACAAGTGTGCTGGACAGATAACAGGCCAAAAAAAAAACATGTACAAGTTTGAAGTAGTAACAGTGTGGAAATGGTGGAGAGCACTGCCCATGAAGAAAGGAAGCAAAGGCAAACTAATGGCTTGTACAAGGACCAAGAAGTGGTTTTGTTTTCGAGTACTGAACAGTAACTGTCCCAAAAAAGAAATGTTATGACATATTCCTGTAGTAATAAATAGGGATTTACCATCTTAGAGTAATAAAAATGGATCTCATGAAAAAGGAAAAGCAGCAAAGAAATGCTTAATAGTGTGAATATGGCTTGGTTTAACATTGTTCTAACTCTCCTTATTTAACTGCTTATCATGTCTGCAGTAAAAACAACAATGTTGCCTTTCTGAGATCAAAGATTATGCAGGAAACTGTTGGCAACAACTAATTAAAGAATCATGGTTAACAACAATGGCAAAAGGTAATTTGCAATGACTAAACAGATATTATTGAACTCCATATCCTGTTACTGAAGTCATATACAGACTTCCTAAAAATCATAAAAAATACATGTTAATGACACCAGAAATGCATAATATTTGAAGAGTAGTAAAGGTTTAGTAAAATAAGTCAGACAGTTCTTTATGTACATTGGTCTCATTATCTTTCTGAAAAGACATTCACTTGCCCTGAACCAAAAATTATTTTATTTATTAGCTGTCACAGATGGGACCGTTAGCTGCTCCCAATGCCCATCCATGTTGATTGGGTGCACTGAATCCAACTTCCTCCCCTAGACCATCTCCAACCATAATAAAGGGTCAGTTAAGAGATCACAGTATCTTGGGCAGTGTTATGCTACTGCCAAGAGTATGTTTTTCCCTTATGACCCAACCTCTTGTGCATGCATATAATGACCAAGAGGCTGGTGTGCAATAGGCACTGCAGCAAACTGTCCGCACCTCCATTTGTAACTTGGACGTTGCTCTTCATTTACTGATAGACAGCACCTGCCAAAAATTCCCAGTCTTCACTAGGGATCAACCATGAGGGCATGCATGAGCACATACACTCCCCTTTTTCTCTTCCCCTAGATTGAGTAAGCTGATGTAAGATGCTGAAACCCACCTGCACTGTATGGCTTCTCCAATGCCTGAGCCACTAATCAGTTTTAGATCATATGGGGCACAGTCAGGGCTTTATCCTTTGAGCTGCTGAGCTGGGTTTTGTCCTGAACCAAATCTTTAAGTGCAGCTGGGCATTTCACCCAGATTTTCTAGGAAGCTGCTATTAATTTGGATTCTATGTTTCTGTACTATGTTCTTTTCAAATGCATTTCAAGTCAGAAAGTATGCTGCAAAATCTTAGTTTGGTAGAATTACAGAGAACTTTGTGAATTGCTAAAGGTGACAGATATGGCCTAAAATTTCTTGCTTGTCTTCAGCAAAGGTGCAGATGTGATGGCAGGTTTGGGGGTTAGAGTTGTATATGCAAATTCTATAAAATATGATAGGACTTGTTTTGTTGGACCTATCAAATTCTAGAGAAGTTTCTGTATTAAAATCATTGGGGTATTGCATTCCTCACCCCATTGGTAAGATGAAGAAGATATTGCAGTTTTGTTGGAATTTGCTTCCAAATTGTATTAATTTTTAGTAGCTGCATATAGAGATGTTTCCGTGAACTCCAATATATCAAACCTTTGTTCAACTGACTAAACAGAAGCAACCACATGAGACAGCTCCCACTTTAATTCTGTAATGCTTTCTTTGATTTCAAGATCATTCATACTCATGGACTATGCATGTTAATTCATAAAATATATAGAAAAATAACAGATAAATATAGATTTTGTACAATTGCATATGCTGCAGGCTGTGATACATTTATGCCCAAGGGCGTGTATACTGAAAGGCACATAAATATGACAATGCTGTTACTCTTGGGGATGTGCATATATTATAATATACAGGGCAGGCACTGGAAACATGAACTATAAAGAGTTACTGAAAATTAAGAGGTAATGATCACGTGGGATCATCCAATGCCAACAGTTAAGAATGTCGAAGCAGGAAAATTAGATATTGTAGTCAACAGGGTAAAGTCAAAAACCAGCATTAATTATTAGACTGCTATACCCAGTGATTACAATGCCTTATGAATTAAAAGTTATAAAAATTATAAAATATTTACATATGCAAGCAGAAACGAGAGTAATATTCTTAAAGTGGGTGTATAAAAATAATTTTTCAAGCAGATAAAAACTTGTATGCATTTGTTTAGGATCATCCTGGTGACTTCTTTCTGCATCAAATATGTCTGTTCATATTTACACTAACTATTCCAAAATCACTTTGCATACAAGCTACTGAAAGGTTTCTCTTTAAAGCATACCCCATGAACAACATAACTGCATTTGCACTTAAGTTCTGTCTGTTGCAGCTAAAAAGATATTAAACATTGTTCAAATGTATTTTTATAATCAAAATTTTCATATTTTGGAAACATTTAAACAACCAAGTGGAAAAGACTAAACTACTTAGTTTTCAGGATGAACACTATACTGCTGAATATACTGTTGACATTATGTTTGTAGCTGACATATTGTACAATGTTTGCAACAAGTTTTAAAAATGAATATTTACTGTGTTTCTTGCAACTTAAAAAATCCAGTTTAGGACCTAGAATGCAATGAATATGACTACTGTAAAGATTAGTTTGTGCTGAACAATTTGCCATTCATATTTAATTGGTAACATGTAGCATTCTAGATATATGAACAGATGTGTAAACTGTGAGGACTTGATTTTGTCAAAAAGCTCAGGATGTAATCATTGGAAATTGGAATGTAAACTTGCAGAGGCCCAGTACAGGGAATGAGTTAAATATTTTGGGGGTTGGTGTAATGGTTAAGGTGTTTACCTGACAGACAAGAGGTACAGGGTTTGATTCTTACTAAGGGAAATTGGCTAGACCTAACATGGTTCATAAGTGCAGCTTGGTACTTAACTATGAACCTGGGAAACTATGTTATCTCTTCAGCTAATCCCATTTGAACTATGGACAAAGGCAATTCCGAGTACAGTACAAGTGCTGAGGAGGTCATTCTTGGCAAACATCAAAAACTGAAGGAAAACACATTTCTTGAACTTTAAATATGCCATAATTTAAGAAAAAAGGGAAGCAATTAAGTCTTACAAGCCCACCTTTGCATAAATGTAGGTTCTGTAAGAAATGTGCTTGTCAGTAGCTTTTTGTGCTTTTTCAAATTTCAGGCAATGGTCACAGAGCTGAGAAAGAACAGATTGCATCTTATTGTGAAGCTTTTCTGTTACTGTGTATTCTGGCACTGGGTAATCAGAATGAAGAGGAAGGGAAATGCATTTGTTTTGTGTTATTTTCCCATTTACTACATTCCTTATGCCCACAAAAAAGAAACAACAGTCACAGATTAATTAAATCAGGCTGCATGACAACTGCTCTAAAACTTCCAGACTAATTAAAAAATATGTAAAAGGGGGTGGTGGTACAGTGAGAGAAGACCAACTGATGGAATACATTTCAAAATATGTTCTATTTTCAGACAGACAACATAGATTTTTAAACAAAGAGCACCCAAACAGATAAATATGCTGTAACTAACTACAATGGAAAAAGGACAGCAAGCAAGTCCCCTCCTCACTGACCTAAACAAGCTTTTGAATCAGTCAACCATGAAAGCATACCGCTCAACCTCTTAGACCAAGAAATTTGGACAAAGCCACAAATAACGGGGAAACAAATAGGGACACTTTTTAAATATTGCTCTTACAAACTTAGAAAGTTAATAGACTAACAAGCTTTGCATTTGCATTAATTTTTCTGAAGGATATGAACTCTAAAACTCAAATGTTGCCATTATTTTCTGACTTCAGTGCTCTATGATTTGCCATTGATTTTCCAGAAAAAAAACATAATTTTATGAGGGACAGGCCAAAAATTTGAGGCAAAAATCTGAACAGTTGAGAGGTACTAATCAAAACATTGTATTTGGTATGGGCAACAGTACCCTAAGTGGTTCTCTACTTACTTAAGTAATAAAACTTATATTGTTAACCATGGTTCTTACTCCCCAGAAGATTGCACCCTCTCAGTGGGAGTACCACAAGGTTCGACCCTGGGGCCTGTAGTCTTTTCTGTCATTAATAGCTTATCTTTGGATTTATCAGGTTTAAAACTGCACCCGTTATGTAAACAATATAATTATACTGAATTCTAACAATGCACTTCATAACTTGAAAGATAAATTGCAACAGGACTTCAATTTATTATGGAATTGGATGGCAGAAATTCAATTTCTAATGACTGCAAAAATCTACTAATATGCTTTTTGGCACACATTAGAACATGAACTCAGCCCCCTCACTTAGCATTGCTGATATCCGTTTCAATGGTTTTGCTCAAAACTTCTGAACATAGGCAAAAATGATTAGGGTTAAAGGCTTCAAATCAGACACATTTTTAAAATATTACTCTTGTTCACTTAAAAGTAAATAGCACAGCAGATTTTGTTTCAACATGCATTTTCTGAACAGTAGGAAGTATGAAACTCTAATGTCAGACATTACTGACTGACTGTATTCCTCAGTAATTTACTAGAAAATCAAAAGTATTACAAGGGACAGGGTAAAAATACGAAGCAAAATAAGAGACAGTTAAGAAGAATGATTATTGATCCCCACTGGTTCACCTTTACCTAGAGTTACAGAACAAAGATACCTAGGAATAACACTTGATTAGCAATTAACATCAACCTCACATGTACAAAATATCATAGCAGCCCTCAAACAGTTGAGGCTAATATACAAATATTCAAACCTGCTTAACTCTGGATAATCTGATGAAGTTTTAAATGATTAAAATGAAAGCACTAATCCTATTTTTCGGATAGTCTCTATGTGATTATTTCTGATACCAAGTCAATTAGCTTTTTAAGCGGTGTCTAGCTGGTGTTTAAACTGCGTACAGTTGGAGTCTCTGCGGACTGGTGTTTTTTTTAGTTTCCTTGGTTTATTTGGTTCAGTTCTTGGTATCTGTTCATATACATTTCTGAGCAAAGGATACAGATGTGGCTGTTTTGA
Source organism: Protopterus annectens (assembly GCF_019279795.1). NCBI lineage: Eukaryota > Metazoa > Chordata > Ceratodontiformes > Protopteridae > Protopterus > Protopterus annectens. Next base: position 321,074,408 of record NC_056749.1, read on the forward strand.
CAATAGCTAAAATTCTAGTATCAAACAGCAATGACAAATGTCAAGCCTTATCATACAATCACACTAGACTCCTCAGTTTCTTCTAAATTGTGCAAAGTCAATAATAAGATGGTTATTGCCACTAATTTGTGAATGTAATTAACTGCTGTCCTCTCATTTGCTTCTGTATCCACTGGTACCTATTATTTTTGCTGTAAACTTCTACTATTATGCTCTGCCATATATTATGCTATCTCTATTAAGTGTAAATATGTGCTGAAACTTGTAGTTGTCACATTGACCTGTATTGTGGCTGAGAATTGACTGTGAACCAGTCCACCAACCCGGGTAACAAAGTAAGTAAAAAATACATGAATAAAGGGAATCTTAGTGCAGAACATAAAATAAAATGAGGTCATTTACATTGTTGCCCAACCATAAGTCCAGTAATGCATAATTTATTTGTAAGGCTGTGGGGTCACCCTACAGACTATGCAGAGCGCACAGACTGCATACAGCATTTAGCAGCTCTCTATATGACCAGATGGTAACAGTAAACAACATCCCAATCAGACAGCTGATTTAGGAGGAGAATACATTGGCAAGGTCACTGGTGCCATATAGCAGTTTGTCTTTAGCAGCCAGAATACTGAATATTTGCATTTGGTGTTCCCTGTTTCAGGCTTGTAACTGTGGGTTTACAAAATTACAAACCATTACCATATGTTCATAAACATGGCACAACATCATAAGCTTTTCAAAGACTGTTTATGAATCCACGTCTAGAACTAAATCCATTATTTATTTTCCCTAACAGTGATATTTTCAAGCATTTTTTTTTGTTTTTAGACGGATAAAAGTATTGAGAATTGTAAACTGTCATACAAATGAAGGCGTGCATGTTCTCTTGCCTTTATGGTTAAAAGCACAACAACAGAATTATATACTCAGAAAAAAACACATAAAATATCAACCTGCTTCACAGCTTTAGTTCCAGATATGTAGTGCCGAAAAATGTTAACTCTGAAGTTCAGAATCTGACAGAGTACAAACTTTCAGTTTCACTTTGCAACTAATGTACATAGTATTTTCAGAGGAACATAACTGGTGTACATAAAACTTATAAATGTAATATGTTATTACAGTAACAAAACTGAAATCAGATTTATTTGCCCATAAAGGACATTACTGGTAAGTATCCAGTTACACGAGGCACAAAAGTTTATTGCAGAATATCAAGCTATTTCATAAATATATCCCTGCACAAGTAGGGACCAAACAAGCTTACATGGTTAGCTGTTAGGGAGCAGCTTTTGAAAATAAATAATTAGTAATGAAGGGTTAAAGATAATATATTTGAAACATTTCTTTGCATATTTTTGTATCCTTTTTATTAGTCACTGTGCATGCAGACCTCAGATTCCGATTCCTTCCACAACACCAGAGAGAGAGCTTCTCATGACATGGTCGTAACTTATGTAGTCATGAGGCATTTCTCCATTTTTGTGAACTAATCCCATCACTAGCTGCTATCAAGAGGGATATCAATGCTTTCCCTCAGGGCATGTGTGTTGCTGTCCTTGCCTCATGATGGCTGCCATTGAGACACAGCTTAGCAAAGCCAAGCTGTCCTCTGATCCTTAGTTCTGCATGTTGAGCATGTCTTTCTTCAGTAGCTGTACACAGTCTAGGAGGTCATACACCTCCCTGGATGGGTAAGTTAGCATCAGATGTTCCCTCCCTACTCTTCTCCTCCAGCATGCAAACTTCTAATCAATCTCCAGCAACCTGAGTTATAGTCAGGGTTCATCCTTTATACCACAGAGCTCAGGCTTTATGTGCTTGTTTTAACAACAGTTATAAATCTAAACAAACTGTTACTCAGTTAGAAGGCCCTTTCAGCTGTTTATCTCATTTAAAAAGTATGGCTGTAGTTCATCAGAGTTTTTGGTGTCTCCCAGTGAAATCTGAATAAAATCTGTTATGTAATTTAATACTATACTGTACCTACATATAAATATTTAGATGCACACACAGAATCAAGTGTCAAAGTGTACAAGTTCTGCCTCTCTGTATTCACTGTGTTCACTGTACCGTGTAGTTTTTTTTATCCACCTCCATATCTAATAAGTCCTTCAATTGGTTAATATTTGTATACTTCATAACAAAGAAATGTTGTTCCCTTTTCATCACACTTGCCTTCAATCATTACTTGTTTAGTTTAGTACTGCATTTAACCAATAACATTACACATATTTTACCATGAGAAGATATAGACCTTATATGAGAAGTTAATGAAGTAAATGGATCTGTTTAAAACAGATATCTTGAAGCCTGACAGCAGTCATTCTGCACAGTGTAAATGTGGCTACTCTCTAAAGACCTTTTCAACAGCTACTGTTTGCTGGGTTGATGTTTCCTTTGACAAATATTTTCCAAATGTAATTTCCTCAAATAAATAACACTAAGAGAAAGGGGACTGTACATTTTTGATAAGATGTGGTGACCTCATTGTTGATTCTAATTATGTGGAAAGGATAGGGGTGTCTTTACTTTCATATAAGGTAGGTATAGGTGTGTGTGTGTTTATGTATGTCCATCTTGGTAGGGTTAAGGGTAGTATATCAACAGAATTTATTTCCCTTTTCAATGTGCTGGGTTTGTTGTCAAAATCATAAATCGTATACATGTTTCAGTCAATGTTTTCTGTGTCAGTTAATTAACATGATAACATAAATCATATATGCATATTTTATCATATACGCATATTTTTATATTGTAAACTGTGTGGTTGTTTCTACCAGAATGGTGTCTTAAAATGATGTAAAATAATGCAAAATGAGGTAAACATTGTGAATACTTGTTGTAAATAGAACTATTGCTTTAAGTAGTCAGGTGGTATTATAAATTAGGTAGAGAGTATTCATGTCTGGTTCAAGAAATAGAACCAATTATATAATTATCTCATGCATGCAAAAGAACGCCATATACTTTTACCAGTTCAGAGAAGCTGACCTCTCCTAGTGGGGAATTGTGAGCCTGGAACATTGGTTCTTGGTGGTATGTTGCAGTATTTTTTGACCTAATCCTCCACTAGCTGCAAACAAGAAAGCTATTAACACGGTCCCCTCTGGGCATGTGTGTTGCTACTCGTGCCTCATGATGGGTGCCATTAAGATACAGCTTAGCAAAGCCATCATGAGGCATGATGCAACATACCACCAAGAATCAGCAATCATCTGTATATAAGTGTCTCAAACATATAACTTGTGGGAGACATTTGGGTTGCATGGCTAGGCTTATAAAAGCCCTAATGGTCATTAGCCTAGTATACGCCTATGAACCTATGAACAAAGCATGTTGCATAAGTCACTGATACGTCACACAGAGCAAAGACTTCCTAGAGGGCAAGTTTAGCTTAGATGGTTAAAAAAATAATAAAAAAAATAAAGTAATGAAATTGTAATGCAATGAATTAATATTTTACACTGAAGCTCATCTTAACAGTTTGTCGTGTTCTTATTCATGTCAGATCTCCAAGTATGATTTTCCAGAAATCAGTTCCTTGTATGAGCATGACATACTATGCATGATACAAAAAACGTTTGTAGCCAGTGCCTTCAGACACAGAAGGGCAGTTTGCAAAAACATACCTACACCCAAAAGGTTATAGTTAGTGTTACCTTGACACTATCTGTGGACATTGGAGCTTTGTGTCCCCCAATTCACTGCTTCTTAGTGTCAGACAGTATTAGTCACCTGCTTGGCAGCATTGCTTGTGAGTTTTTTATTTCCAGTGGGGTTGGAAATGGCTCATCTAAATATAACCACAGTGTGCAAAACAAAAAAGCATTCTTTTCAACTCAGCTTCCTGCAGGTTTTTTTTAATAAAGTTTTTAATTTGGTTTTAAACCTTTAATTGGTTCAGTATTACCTGAACAATTCTGCATAGCACAATTTAATGAATTCAGAGATTCAGTATTGTTTAAGCAATTATGCCTAGAACATTTACTTACACTACAATTGTTAAAAACAATGGCCTGCCATTAGTACTTATTCTATAAAAGCCTAATAGAAAATAAATGTTTTGTGACTCATGTTCTTCAAAGATGTAATATATTGCTTTATCTCAATAAATAACTGTTGGAATGTCTAAAAAGTCCTAGATTTTAATATCAGCATAAATGATTTTAGGATTAAGGTGTGGATGTCAGATTCTTCAGTGTCCAATGACCTTGAAACTAAGTAAGTACACTATGAATCTATTGCAGACACTGATAGAATAGCATGATATCCTTCAGCCATGATTGTTACAATTATAGAGCAATTAGTGATTTTACAGTGTGGCTGTCTGGTTCTAATGACCATCAACCTTTCCACACTCTTTGTGGAAAGACATTCTCTCCTAAAATTGCTTTTCCCCTAGCATCATGAAAATGTGTTCTCAAAGGAGGGCATCTTTCACACTCAGTCACACACTGACATATGGATGACCATACTGAATATTATGCCAAAACAATAGTTGCTTATCATCTGCATTGAAAATTACAGTGGCTTTGTTTAATTTCTCCAAGTCTTTTGGTTTTCTAATACCATGACAGGAATGGACCCCATTCCTAAGTCAAAGTATGATTAAAGTTCATGACTTCAGTATTGTTTCAGTCTTTGATGTTAGCCAGAAGTGCTCTTTGCAGCACCCGCAATATACCCAGAATTGACTCCTTTTGCAATTTATGTGGAATTACATGTATCGGTGACATATCGAAGTATGACTGTAAATTCTTTTTGTAAGACCCAGTGCTCCTAATACTATTGGAACTCTCTGGGTATCCTTCATCCACATTGCCCTCGTTTCTGCCTGTAAATCCTGGTATTTTATGACTTTGTGTCACTCTGTATGTCAGACACTGTAGTCACTGGCTACAGCAGTTTCAATGATCAGTATTACTTTTGTCTTCTTTTCATGGAGTACTATACCTAATTTTCTTGCATCTGCTTTTTGAACTCTTGGTAATGGATGATCCCATGTGATATAAACTTCATCGCTTTCTATAATGCTTTGTGGCCCATGTTTCAAATGCTTCTCGGGTACTTCAATATTATAGTGTTTGAACAATTCCCAGTGCATGACATGTTATTGTGCCTTTCAGTATACAATCCTTCTGCTATTTATATATCACACCAAACAACAAGATTTTTTTATTTTTTTATTTGCAGTTTGTTAACCGGGAAAGTCCATTGGGCCAAAAGTGAGCATGAGGTTGATGGAGGCCCGGGGAGAAAGTTCCATGTACAGACATATGAAACACAGCATCAATTTATACACAGACATATCATAGACAATAACAGTTTATATAATTAATACAATCAATAGATACAAAATCAAAAAAATGAGAAACAAAATCAATAAGCATCAGTGTGAGGTAGTATAGAATATTGCACAAGGTGAGTGTAAAGCAGGACTGACAGAAGTAGTAGATTTCACATCTATTGGTGTGGTCTAATATTTACAAAATCAAGCTTATGTATCATAAGCAGTGTTGCAGAATGATTGTACTTTGCAGAGATAAATAGGTTCAGAAGAACCTGAGGTGGTGAGAATTCAATTTAACGAGGGTTTGAAATACTTATGGGGGAGGAGATGAGGAGATTAGGCGGGATGAGAGCAGAAGCATTCCCAGGTAGAGGAGAGATGAGAGTAGAGTAGATTCTTGAAGGAGGTGAGCTTCTGGGTAGTTCAGATATGGGGAGGAAGTGAATTCCATTTACGTGCTAGGGAGAAAGACATTAGGATTTGCCCTGGGGTGCGTGTGGGTTTATATACTTTGAGAAGATTCTGATTGTTGGACCTAAGGGATCGATCAGGGTGATGCAAGGTAAGGATGGATGAGAGAGACGGGCAAAGTGTTGGATTAAAGATAAGTTTGTGAACCATCTGGAGCTGAGTGTACAAGAGATAGTTAGGGAGTTCGAGCCAATTTAGGGACTGTAAGGTGACACAGTGGTGTGAGGAGGATTTGGAACTGGTGACAAACTTGGTGATTTTATTGCACCAGGATACCAGTTTAGCCTTAAGTGAGGCTTATAGATTGGTAAAGATAGGGGCACCATAGGTGAGAGAAGGAAGGAGAGAGGTGGTAGAGAGGGCAAGCCTGGCTGAAGGGGTTAGGAAATGATTATGACGATAAAGCATTCCAAGCTTCTGGTTGGTTTTCTTTATGTTTGTTTGAAGGTGAATGTCAAACTTTAGTTGTTCGTCGATGTAAACACCTAGGAGCTTAGTGCAGGGAACTATTTCAATGGGGGTCATGGTTTGGCTTAGTATGGTAAAGGATTGTATGTCTAATTTGGTATTCTTAGATGGGGTAAAGATCATAATTTTTGTTTTAGCTGCATTCAGAGCAAGGTGATTATTAAGCAACTATGGCTGAGTGTTGTTAAAGGTGACTTTAGTTGCATGAATGAGTTTGGGGAGAGAGTCAGCTGAGTAGATAATAATTGAATCATCTGCATATTGCACTAATTTAGTGTTTGGGATACAGTGATGAAAGTTGTTAATGAAAATGTTAAATAGTAAAGGTCCCAGGATAGAGCCTTGGGGGACACCAGTTGGAGTGTCAAGGTAAGACAAGGTGCAGTTATTCCACTTGACAGCCTGTTGCCTATTTGAGAGGTAACTGGAAAACCAATTAATGGAGGGGGAGGAGAGGTTGAGTTGTGAAAGTTTTGCCAATAGTAGGCTATGGGAAATGGTGTCTAATGCCTTAGAAAGGTCGAGGAGGAGGGTAGCTATGATATTTCCTGAGTCGGAAACTTGGTTGATGTTATTGAGGAAGGATAGAAGGGCTGTGGTAGTACTATGTCCAGGTTTGAAACTGTGCTGTGTTGGAGTTAGCAGGTGGTCGTCTAAGAGGTAAGGTAATAGTTGCAGGTGCATACATTTTTCAAGAATTTTGGAGATGGGGGAAAGAATTGCTATGGGGCGAAAGCTGGATACTTCTCTGTGATTTCCCCCTTTGTGTAGGGGAATAATGAAGGCTTTTTTCCAGAGGAGGGGTACATAGGATTCTTGTATAGAGAGATTGATTAGAATATAGATGGGGAGAGCTATACCGTCAGCAGCTAATCTAAGGAAGTTAGATGGTAGGTTGTCAGGTGCAATGGTACATAGCCTTAGTTTTTGGAGAAGTTTCTTTATAGTATTCACAGGAATTGTCTTGAGGGAGAAGGGAGGGGAGGGGTTTGTAGTTGAGGTAGAGGGAGAAGAATTAAGCATGTCAGAAGTGAAGTGAGGTAGTGAGTTGTTATGAAAGGGTGTGTTGAGCTTGGCTATAGATTCTGTAAAGAAGGAATTAAATTTGGAAGCTATGTTGTTATCTGGGGAGTTGGGGTCAGGGCAGGGGTTGACTTTTTTTCTGGGACTGAGGAAGGCTGAGATACTGCTCCAAAATTTCTTGGGGATGGTTTTGTGGTTGTTTTGAAGGTTGGAGTAGTAGGATATATGATTGGAAGTGATTAGTTTTTTAACTGTATTGCAGAGTTTTTTGTACTCTGCTAGGGAGGTAGGAGTTTTGTGTTTTAGGTGGAGTTTCCAGGATCTATCATGGGCATGCATGAGGGTAACTGTTTCCTTAGAAAGCCAGGGAACCGTCTTTGATTTTACTCTTTTAGTTCTTGGAGGTGCTAAGTTATTAAGTATATTAATGAAAGAAGTATTAAAGTAATTCACAGCATGGTCTAGTGGAAGAGTTTTTAGAGGGTTCCAGTCTATATGTTTTAAGCAGTCTGAGAAGGATTCAGGCTTGAAATTAGTGAGGTTACTTGTTAAAATATAATTATGTATTAGGTGAAGGGTAGAAGGTGAGCGACGTATGAAGGTGGGAAGGTGATCGCCAAGGGAACTGGGTAAGGTGCCACTTTCGCAGATGTTATTGGGATGGGATACTAATATCCAGTCAAGGATGCTACCAGAGAAGTTATGTTTGTTGGGTCTAGTAGAAGAGTTGATTAACTGGGAGAAATGATGAAGGTTTATAATTTGGGAGGTATTATTTGAGTGAATGGAAGTCCAGTTAATGTTAACATTCCCAAGGATGATTGATTCATTACTTATGTTAGATGTGAACCAGGAGAGGATATCTTCAAGTATAGGGGTGTTGTTACCGGGTGGGATATATAGGGCAGCTATAACTATGTTTTTGTGGTTGGTGATATTTAGGCGGGCCAGGGTTAATTCAGCTGTAGGGAATTGAGGTATGGGGTTGGTATAGGGTGTCAATGTTAGGGAGGAAGAAAAAAGTAGTGCTACTCCTCCTCCTTTCTTTTGTAATCTGTCTTGTCTTATAATTCAATAGTTGGGTGGGGGGTGATTTCAGAGTCTTTAATGTGTGGCTTAAGCCATGTTTCAGAGACAGAAAATATGTCAGGCTGGTAATGGGTGAGCCAGGCATGGAAGTTGGGTAGTTTATTGCAAAGGCTTTGAACATTGATGGTGGTAAGTAGAAGACATTTGTGATGAGAGGGTGGAGGGGTTGTGGTTGTATTGGAATTGTGATTGTCAAGGGGGGGCAGGTTTGGGTGGATATCTCCAGACAGGAGCATGGAGATTATATCAAGAAGAAAGGATATTTGTTTTGTGGAGTTCCTAGAGCTGAGATTGCTGGCATTGGAAAGAAAGGAATGTATATTGTGGTGGATGAGAAGTATATTAGGTGTGGCTTGAAGCTTTCTATTAGAGTGGAGAAAGTCATAGGTGTGAAAGAGATATGGGCAGATGGAGCCAGAGTAGGGTGGTTCTCTTATAGGATATGTGGATTGTCATAGGTTCATAGGTTCATACTAGGCTATCTGCCCTAGGGCATTTATAAGCCTAGCCAGAGTGTGTTTGGCTTTTGCCACCCCTTGGAATGAGGATAGTGTGCCCATTTAGGGTTTAGTTTACTGCGCCTCTGTCTAGCAGTGACACAGAGATGACCCCCGGGGTAAACCTATGGTCTCCCATCCACTCGTCAAGATTTCTATTGAAGAGAATCAGTGAGGGGCTCTGCCTAACATGGACTGGGATTCTATTCCAGAGTGAGGGGAGCCTCTGGGTTATGAATCTGTCCCTCCAGCACGTCCTATTTATTTCTGTGCTGAGGTTCAAATCACTCGCTCTCATGGCTCTGGTGGATTTGGATTTTCTGAGGTGGAGCATGTCCATTAATTCCAGATTGAACATGGCCTTGTATGTCAGGCATAGATCGCCTCTGAGTAGGTGGTATGTGACTGAATAGAGCTGGAGTTTCTTTAGCCAGGCAGCATATGGCATATGTTTGAGACCCTTGATCCTCTTGGTGAGGTACTTTTGGGGTCTTTCTAACTGCTGCAGGTGTCGGGTAAGGTACATCCCAAAGGAGGCATTGCACTCAATTATGGGCCTGATAAGGGAGGAGTAAAGGGGCACAATGACCTCTCTTGATCTAGATGTGAATCCTTTCATGATAGGGTGGGCAATATAGAAGGTCTTTCTAACCACTTTGGCAATGTGAGTGTCAAAAGAGTGGTTACTGTCAACTTGGGTCCCTAGGTCCCTGATTACTTCTTCCGTACTTAATGGGTTACCACCTATGTGGTAATTTGTGGGTACTTTGTTCTTCCAAAAGGGTATGACTATACATTTTTGGTGTTTAGTTTAAGGCCATGGCTCTGGCATCAGTTATCCCTTTCTGTGAGACCTTTTTGAAGGATGCTTGTGTCCGCTGGAGAATCAATTATGGCACTCAGTTTGCAGTCATCTGCGAACTTGGTCAGCCACAATCCTCCTATGTTAGCTTGCACCTCAGAAAAATAAATGCCGAACAAGAGAGGTCCCAGGACCGAGCCCTGTGGGACGCCACTTGTAACTGGTTTAGAGTCTGACATGGCTCCAGCAATTCTGACCTTGTGGTTTCTGTCCTTGAGCCAGTTTGTAACCCATCTTATGACATAGGGGTTTACATTTAAGCTGGTGAGCTTGTCTATGATGCCAGAGAGGGGTATTGTGTTGAAGGCTTTTGCAAGGTCAAGGTAGGCTGTGTGAACTGCCTTACCCTCATCAATGGCCTTAGTGACTTTTTCAAAGAAGTCAACCAAGTTCAAGAGGCAGAATCTGCCCTTGACAAAGCCGGATTGGGTAGGATCCAATGTCTGTAGGTCCCCAATGTCTTTGTTTATGAGTTCCATAATGATCCTCTCCATCATGTGGATCGAAGGGTAATGAGAGGTGTTACGGAAGCTTATGCAGGTAAGGTGGTATAGTAGGGAGAGGGAGAAGATAAGGAGTATCATGAGTGTTGGTTTTGTAGATATTGGATACATAGTTGATTGAAGTGTAGTATGGAGTTAAGCTATGATGGGACGAGTGTGGATAAATGAAAGTAGGCGGGGTTAGTAGAATAGACTAAATGATGCAATGGGGGCTGAGATTGGTAGAGGGGCAGGTGGGGTGATATGATTATGGGAGGGGATTAGGGAGTTAGGAGGTGGGTGTGGTTTGATATGATAAGTTAAGAGTGAAGAGGTAGTGGTTGTATAGCTATAAGTGTAGGAGTACGGGGGGTGGGTGGGATATGGGGGCAGGGTAGGGGAGCAGAGTGAGCCAGAAGGGTGAACGGAATGGGCAGAGCTGAGAAGGAGAAATGGCTGGGAGAGAAATGCAAGTCAACAAAAACTATTTGTGAAAAGATAGAGCTGCAGGCAAGCACAAGGTGAGTGAAACTTTCAAGAGATGTGTAGGACCTCAGGGGAACTACTGGTAGGACAGACTATCACAGTAGACTGAGCACAGCAGAACAATAAAATGGAAGTAAAGCAGTAGGACTTTGAGTGGGGGTGTGCTGCCATCTTGTTGCATAACTATGGTTAGCTATCTTGAGAAAAGTTCAGGTAGACTAGGAAGAAATAAGTTATGGGGTGGATATGCCCTGTAACCTATGCTGTACAGCATATATACTAAAAGATATGTGACTGTTTCCAATTCTGTTTTACAAAACCTGCATTTGCCTGTTTCTCCACATGTTCAGTGCACTTTGTAAATCAATGTGTAAGTTGTCCACTATCCTGAGCCAACAGTATTAACCTTTCATCCTTTGGTTTAAACTCACCTCTCCTTAACCATTTCTGAGTTCAGTCCTAATCGACATGAGATTGTCCCAAGAGTTTTCTGTTCTTGCAAGTATATTTATGCATTTTCCACATTTCTTGCCTTCTCACAGTGGCCTCTATAAAATGTCGGATTATTCCTCTTACAGGGAATTCTTGTAGTTCAAAACCCACTGGAGCCTTTCTTGATGATTTTACCAGCTCAGACTCTGACAGCAGTTACCACAGTAGTTTGTCACTAATGCAGTACAGCATTTATGCTATCTTACTTCTGGGAAAGACATCAACAAGATATGCAGTCATCTGTGATAGACATGAATACTATGATATCGCATCCTGATCATTAGTAGTACTGAACTGTTCATGGTACATGACCACTGATTTGTCTATTATGCCTGCTGCCACATCTGAGTTCACAACACTAAGTCAGGTCTTAAAAGTAATTTTATTACAAGAATGACTCAATTTTTTTTAAAACATAGATAAAGGAAACAGGACATGACATTACATTTTGCTTTGTACATATATGTAATATGGTCACCAGCTGGGAATGCATTTAGTAATTTTCTTGTCAGTCAGACACATAATGTGGTTGCTAATAGAGTCAAAGAAGTATAACAGCAGATATTTTAGCTAGATTCAGATCAGTGAACTGAGAGCTAAGACCTGAGCAAACTCAGTATTCTAAAAGTTCACAACTCACATAACCTCTTCTAGAGCATGTACATTATAATCAAAGTGTCCATCATATGCCATCAATTGGACATAATATTTACATCCTCTTTTCAAAACTACACTGCCTTGCAGAATGATGGGTTATTTCAGCTGCTAGGACATCTATGCCATCATATAATATGTAAAACTTCACCTGATGGGAATCTCCTTCCTGCACTATTTAATGCAGTGGGAGCACATTTTCAAATTGAGTTTACTTCCCAATCTTTTCTTAACTTTCACAGACTAGTTGGAGAAGTACAGTTTGTGTAAGATGCAGATATTAAGTTCCATGGATTTTGATTATGATCATGGACTTCACCATCAAGTTAAATATATTCAAGGAACTGTACATAGGATAGCTGCATAGCTTGGAAGGCTTCACAATATCTGCAACTTCATCTGCCACTACAAAGAATACATGCTGAGGATGAGAACTTATCCAACCTCTTTAAACTTGTCCCCAATAACAGAAGAAGATTCTCAGATTTGTAGCTCCAAGTCCAGAAATGCAAATAGATCTTTTTTGGCAAATTCTGCCAGTTTCCAGTCTAATGGCACTGCCCAAGTTTCTGCACCTAGCATTTCAAGGAGTTACAGTTTAGGAGGAGTATAAGGAGGGGGAAAAGGTGGCAAATAGCAACAGATGGCTCTATATGCTGGACATTGAACTAGTTCTCACATATGTAGTAATGTGCACATTTCCCCAATAAGTTACTTCAGGACAAACTGCTACAAATCATGATATGCAAGTCTAGAATGACTACATCTTTTATGTTTGGCTATTATTTGCAACAGGCAGATTAAACCAGGATTCAACAAAAAAAGAAAATGACTGAAGAATTACGGCTATCATCTGCACACTTCTGTTGGTTGCATGCTTTGTCTCAATCCTATTCAGCTGTGCTATTTCAAAACACTGATAAGTAATGGCTGCCACAAGGAAGATTGTTTTAATTTAGCTTTCCTTGATTTCTATCAGAGTCATGCAAATGGGTACATGGGGCAATCTGCATAATGTTTAACTGATTTGTAATGCACTTAGAAGTTTAAGGAAATTGGGAATGGAAGACTTCTCTGTAATTTTGCTTGAGCACAGCATACCATGAGCATCAGGGGAGTCAAACAGTTTTGTAATGGCTAATTGTTTGATAAAGTACAAGTGCTCGGACTGCAGAAATTTTAAACAAGGTCTCTGAGGTTAGGTTTTGCTTTTACTCTAAGGTGCAGTAAACTTAGAACCAATTCTAATAACTTCAGGGTTGCACAGGGTGAAATTCATGTGTGGAAGGTGTGGGAAAAATATTTTCTCTCCTACTAATTACTAACTACAAGTCATCAAAAAATGTTGTTTACTTCAGGACAACTTTTAATTATGTACTTCTTGACAAATTCTCAGGGATTCATCATCAAATTCAACAGCACCACCAGCATTTCCGTTATCACTGTTTCTTGATCTTGGTTCAAATTATCATAAAATATACATATACTGGCAATCAAGTCCAACTCCCTCCACCTGTTCATCTTACCCATTCATTCCCCAGAGGTGAGACCCCTATGCTCCATTCATTCTTTGGGGTGAGAGTGAAGAGAATGAGGAGCACAGTACATAAAATTTCAGTTTATAATACATACAATTGCATTTTACAATACAAATACTTAGAAATTCACAGTGTGAGATAAGAAAATGAGGAAGGAAAATCAGATCAGTAGATGTATACATAATAGAAGTACAATCTTTTTTTTTTTTTTTGTCAGAGCAATCCATAAAGGTTTTGAAGTGGTGGAGTACTGCGTATGTTAAGGAAGTAGTATTTTAGGAACAATACAATTGTGAGGTGTGAGAGATGAGAATGCCTGTATAAGGTGGAGGGGGTAGCAGGAGGTAGATTAAGATGCTAAGGCAATAAGAGGGAAACATTGGAAAAGATTAGGATAAAGGGTAGTAGTGGAGCTAGGTAGGGTTATGACATGTAAAAGTTTTGGTGTTGAGTAAGTGAAGTTTGAGGTTTTTTTTAAGTGTATAGGGTGGGTAATGGAGTGTATATGTGCTGGAAGTTTATTCCAAGCTTGGGATACAGAGGATTTGTACAGTAATTTACCAATGGTTTTCTTTGGTTGGTAAATGTCTAGGAGTTGCTGGTTTCAGGTGTGGAGTATACGAGTGGGAGTATATGTGAATACTAAGGAGGAGACAGCAGGGCAGGAGGATGGTTTGTATAGTACGGAGTGAGTGATTTGAAATTGTGATAGAAGGAACTGTTGTGGAAGTTGAAACCATTGTAGAGAGTTGAGTACAAGGCAATGGTGTGAGTTATAAGGGAAGTTTGTGACAAAGCTTGCTATTTTGTGGTATGTTTGTTGGAATTTGGCCAGGGTAGTGGACTAAATGTTAGTTAGGATTGTGGTGGCATAGAGAAGGGAGGGGAGAAAAAGAGCCTGTGTCAGGGAGAGTCTAGCATTAGAAATCAAGAATTTCCGGTTGTGCTAAAGCATGCCCAATATTTTGTGATTTTTTTTTATACTTTGAAGGACATGTAAGTTAAATTTAAGTTTGCTGTCTATGATGGCACCTAGAAGCTTTGTGTGGGAGTCAGGTTGTATGGTGGTGTTATTGGACGATGTGATGACAAAGGTGGATTTAAGGTGAGACAAAGAATGAGGGAGGAATAGCAGGAGTTTTTTTTTTTTTGGGGGGGGGGTTAGGATGAGTACATTATCAGACAGCCACTTTTCAATGGATAGAAAAGTGTCTTGGGTAAGAGTGTGGAGGTCAGAGATATTGCTAGAAGTGCAGATAAGAGTTGAGTCATCAGTGTATTGAATTAGAGCAGATTGTTTGCAGGAAGTATGAAGTTCATTAGTAAAGATGTTGAACAGGAGGGGACCCAAGATGGTACCTTGTGGTACGCCGGATGTCACTGGAAGGTAGGGTGAGCAGGAGAGCCATCAAAGAGACAGTTGTCTATGACACTAGTAGCTAGAGAAAAAGGCTAGGGTGGAACCAGATAGATTGAGGCTACAGAGTTTAGATAGAAGGAAAGGATGAGAGACAGTGCTAAAGGCTTTGGAGAGGTTGAGAAAAAGACAGGATATGAGGTGGCTGTTATCACAAGCCTCAGCTACAGTATGTGTAAATGACAGGAGGGCTGTAGCAGTACTGTGGTTAGGGCAGAAGCCATGTTGAGTGGGTGTGAGAAGGTTCTGCTGGAGGAGATAGTTTAGGAGCTATGTATATATATATATATATATATATATATATATATATATATATATATATATATATATATATATATATACATTTTTGAGTACTTTGGAGAGAGGATAGCAATTGGTTGAAAGTTAGATGGGTCAGTTGAGTTCCCCCCTTTATGTAGGGGGATGGCGAAGAAGGATTTCCAAATCTCTGGCACTGTTGCTTACTGAATAGATCTATTGATTAATAAGGATACTGAGTAGGCTATGGATTCAGCGGCTATTTTGAGGAAAGTGGGTGGGAGACTGTCCGAGGAGGGAGAGTAGGGTTTAAGCTTCAGTAGGAGTGATTTAATGTAGGATGTCGGAACTGGTTGAAAGGTGAAAAGGTTATTGTTGTGAGGATTGGGAGGGGTAGAGGGGGTATTTGTGTTGGAGTTTGTGGGTGTAAGTTTCTGGACAGTGTCAATAAAGTGTCTACTGAGAAGGCTAGCAGTTTCTAGAGGAGTGTTATTTGGGAATGGGAAGAGATTGGAAGGGCATCCAGGATTCAGAATTTTATTTAAGGTAGTCCAGAATTTCCGTGGATTGGTTTTGCTGTTAATCTGGGGAGAGTTATAATAGGATTTTTTTGTCACTGCTGACATGCTTTTTGACAAGGTTCCAAAGTTCTTTGTATTTTTGTAACAGGGAACATTCTTTGGTCTTAGTCCAGGCTTTACAAGTACTATCACATTTATGCATTAGGGATCTAGTTTCCTTAGAAAGCCAGGGAGCAAAATTGGATTTGATTCTAATTCTCCTGGTAGATGCAAGGGAGTTAAAGGTATCTAGGAATATTTTATTAAATTTAAGCACTGCTTCATTGAGATGGATCTGTTTGAGGATGGACCAGTCAATACTAGAGAGAACTGAATTGAATTGAATTGGGTGGTATTAAAGTTATAGAGTTTATGACAGTCTCTATAAGAGTGTGGTATAGGTACTTAGGTAGAGTGTCGTAGGATGGAAGTAGGAAGATAGCCACAATGAGTTTGGTAAGGTAGTTGGACAGCGGTAAAGGCTAGGAGAGTTAGAAGGATCCAGTCAATGGTAGAGTTGAAAGAAGAGGTAGTGCAGGCGAGTGGGGGATGTTATCAGTTGGTGGAATCCCTGTAGGTTGATACTACGTTGTGGAGAGTCAGTAGTAAGTTTGGTCCAGTCAATGTTAACATTGCCTAGGGTGAGGGTTTCATATAGTATACTGTGAGAAAACCAGGACAGAATAGATTCCAGGGTTGGAATATTCTTTCCTGGGGGGAATATATATGGAGGCAATGACAAATTTCTTGTGAGGGTTTAGATGGCAATTTAGGATGATAAGTTCAGCTGGATGGAAGTTTGGAATAGGGATGGTGATAGGTGAGAGGTTGAGGATATCAGAATAGAGGATAGGAATGCCACCACCCTTTTTTGAATTTCTATCAGAGTGGCAGATATTATAGCCAGGTGGAAGCATTTCTTTGTTATGTGGGCTTTTTTGCCATGTTTTGGATAAGGTTAGGATGTGAGGGGTGGTTTGGGCAATCCAGTAATGCAGGTCAGTGATTTTGTTAGTGAGGCTTTGAGTATTTAAGGAATAGATAGAGAGACGTTTGTGTAGTGAGGTTTGGTAAGAGGGAAGATGAGGAGGGTAAGATAGGTGGGGAGATGAAGGGGTGGAGGAGGGGATATGGGGTGTAAGGCTATGGGGAGGAGGAGCCAGGATCTGGGTGAATGTCAACAGCGAGAAGTATGTTACTAGGAAGTGAAGTAAAATTAGTTAGTAACAAGAGATGGTAGTGTAGTTTTGGTTTGGATTTATAGGAGAGAGGGTCATTCTCTAATATAGTAAGTTTATGAAAGCAGTTAATGGAGAAGTTGAAGAGAGATGTAGATATTAAGAAAGAGTGGGATGGAAGAGAAGGTTTGGGGATACATGTGGTAGGAGAGTATATGAAAGGCTGGGAAAGGTTGGTGTGGTAGCAGGTTAGAGAGCAGTGTTAGAATTGGTAAGGTAATGTATAAAAGTAGCATGCTATGTTGTGTGGGGAGTAAAGGTGTGGAATGAGTGGATGAGCTGGTTTGAGAACAGGAAGTAATGTAGTAGACAGTGATGGTGTATGGGTGGGGTGGTTGCAGGCACAAAGTTGAGTATGAGTGGTTGAAATGGACAGTAAGGGGAGGGATTGGAGAGGATAAAATTTAAGTGGGGTGGATAGGAATGGGGATAGGGTAGGGGAGTGAAGTGAGCCAGAGTAGAGCAAGGGCAAACGGAATGGGGTTACACCTGCAGTGACCTCAAAAGTCACCAAGAAAGACAATTAGTAATGCTGATAAGTTTGGTCTCAGAAGAGGCAGGAGAGGCAGGAGGGAATAGAGAAAGGCACAGAGAGAATTCTAAAAAGGTCAGTAGGGAAGGAGATATTAGGATTGAGTAGGGAAGCTATCAAAAGCAAACAGGATAGGGTACTGCAGGAGGGCAAGCTAGAGAGAAAATAATCAGAGATGGGAACACAGAGGATAGGGATCTTAAGAGTAAGAGTATCTGTAGAAGGCAGGAGAGGGGGAGAACAGAGTAGTTGGACGATGGAGGACTAGGGAGCAGCCCGGAGATGTGCAAAAATCAGCGTCCAGTGGAAAAACAGTACTGGTAAGATATTTAATAATTAACTTTAACAGGACATACTTCAATTACACCCAAAAAATGGAGAGAGGCAGTCTTCGATGGGTCTTGGCCACAGGTATGCTCCAGGCAGGGTAGGTCTGCGGGCTTCAATTACACCCCAAAACAGGAGAGAGGTAGTCTTCAATGGGTCTTGGCAACAGGTAGGTTCCAGGCAGGGTATGTCTGTGGCTTGAGAGTGAAGTCTTTACTAACTTCAATTACACCCAAAAAAAATGAAGAGAGGCAGTCTTCAATGGGTCTTGGCCACAGGTAGGTTCCAGGCAGGGTAGGTCTGTAGCTTGAGTGTGGAGTCTTTATTGGCCAAAATCGACTATTGCACACCATGGGTCTACTTCCTGGTTACGGGGAAAGAGATACATCACCACATTTAAAAAGTAACCAATATTCCCTATATGCTGACATAGGAGATTATTCAAATGTTTTGGTAAGTGAGTTAGCCTTTGTTTCCAAGCTCTGACTCCCAACAGTTTGACTACATTAGCAAGAACCCAGGCTATCTCTGAATTGGAGCTATCATCAGCCAGTTTGTGGGTCTAATTCCAAAGATCCAAAATTTCCAGTCTACCATAGGAGATATAGCAAAACCTTTATCCAATTTTTGATAAAGAAAGACTCCCTGAACCTTGATGATCGGGCAGTCCCAGAACATATGAAGATTATCAGCACCTCCTGTCCCACCTAAGTCCAATCTGTAATGCCTTTGGGGGTGGCATTCAAATGGTGAAAGAAACATAGTTGTTGGTCCTGTTATTTAGGCCATCTGCTATGTTTCCTCATAGATTTCCTCGTGTCTTCCCCCTGGAATTGAGTCATATTAAATTGCTCTTATTCCTTCCAACAAATTCACATCAGGTTGTTTACAGTAGAAGTTCTTGTATATCAAACCTGTTCTTCCTGATTGAGATCCTGACCCATCATCCCAAGGAAGGACCTTTTCAGCCCATATCCATCCTGTTTGGAAGTACTGGTACCACTCAGACACATCTAACTGAAATTTTGCTTCTAAACAGCCTATAGATTTCAAGGAGGACTAAGACCCTGGATCAATTATATGTTTCCATTCATGAATACCTTTAGAGACCCAATGTAATCTGAACTGCCTTCTTAAGGTATGTAGTACTTCAAGATGGTATCTAATTATATTGGTAGATCCTCTACCCCAACTTAAACCACTGGCAGATACACATTCACTATAGGGTTGTTATAATCATTCTTAGGACATATCTGAAAGAAAGGCATTTCTTGCTTAGTCATTAGTAGGAACCTTAGTCAGGACTTGTGCAATTTTCTTTAAGAATGTTCCAAGAAGACAGGCTATCACATCTGAACTCAAATGGGGGATACCAATGGCCCCATGGAACCCGGGGAGATATGCTACTGAATGGGATATCCTGTGCCTACCTGCACCTAGCATTTCCATGTCAATCAAAGCTTGGATATGGACTAGGACTGGGTGACATGGTTGATTGGCTGATTACAAATAATGTAAAGAATATGTGGCATCATCATGGTCTGAATTGCTGTGCTCTTCCCTGATAGAGTTTGAAAATTACTAACCTTGGGAATTCGTTTTGCCACCTTAGGTAATAATGTTTGTAAATGAAATTCTACAATAGCTAGCAGGACAGGCAAGCCTATCACTCTCAGATACATTACCTGTTGCTTCACAGAAATAACCAGATTATCCAAATTCAAACTGGGGGAACCACACTCAATTATAGCTGATTTGCTAATAATACATTGGAGCCCTGACACTAATCCAAAGAGATGGAAGGTCTGTAGGACCATTTCTAGGAGTGCCAGAAGGTTTGAACCCAGCAGTACTCAATCATCTGCATACATCATAAAAGTTTGGAATAAAACATCAAGCCTAGCCTGAGCATTTAATATTCATTTCACTTCATATCCCAAATCCTCTTTAATCAGAAGGAACAGACTTGGTGACAGGGGACAGCCTTGGCTCATCCCTATACCAATGGGACCATGAGAAGAGAGGCCACCACTAATCAGAACTCTAAAGGATGGTTCGGCATATAGCCATATGATCCAGCCTGTAAAATGTTGGCCTAGATTTCTATGTTGAAGAGCTGTGAATAGGAAATCTCAGTTCACCATATTGAATGCCTTCCTAATGTTGAAGGAACACAACACCCACCTTCCCATGACAGCCCTCATGCATCTTCTAAAAAATCGTTAAGGTATACCAATTGTATCTCTTCCTGCCCTTAACAAAACCAGTCTAACCTATGGGGATTAAGCTCTTCGTGCCCTTCTCAAATCTAGAGGCCAACACTTTGGCAAGAATTTTAAGGTCTAGATTTAGAAGAGAAATGGAGCAGAACTAGCTCAGTGGTGAGTCAGTAATTTTACCCTTAGGAATTATAGTTATAATTGCCTGATCCAAGTGTGCTGGTAGATCTCCCAAAGGCACACTAGAGTTGAAGACATTACCTTGTATTTCTCCAATATTTGTACTATTCTGTGTGTAAAATTCTGCAGGAAAGCCATCTATCCCTGGGGTTTTATTGGATCTTAGCTGCAAAATTGCCTATTGTTATCTCTTCAGAGATCATGGGCCTGTCCAATTCCTGGGATTTCCCACTGGTGGTCTTGTAAATGTAACAGCAGCAAAGGCACAGTCCAGGAAGCCACTGTGATGTAACTGACTATAGTGTCTGCTGTAAAATTCTCCAAAAAGTTATCTCATCTCATTTTCTGACTTGATAGGATGCCTTGATTCTGAGGAAACTAAAATGATAGTTCTGCTTAAAAAAGGTAATATATGGGGGATCTGTCTCTCTTCTCAGCCACCAGAATTGGTCTCTATAGTGTAACTCTGCCTATGTTTCAGAAGTTTCTATCATGCATACCTCAGCTCTAAGGGCAGGCTCTCTATCCCTTAGTCTAACACTTATCTTGCAATTAGTTATACATCCTTGGATTTCCCTCAGCTCCCTGCCTAATCCAACACACAAGTTACTAGTACTTCTTTTCCGCCACCCCTCCTCTTCCATGATGTCCCCTCTAACCACTGCTTTACATCTCCCTCACCATAGGATATGGTTAGAAATGTCTGTGTGAAGATTTATTTACACAGTATCCTGAACAATGTTCTCCTTTTTGCACTCAAAGAGTTCCATTTTAATTTTGGTCAGAAAATTCCATGAGTCTTTTAATATGTGATTAATTTGTTTGGGGGAGTGTTTTAACATACTGCCAACAAAGACAGCAAGGGGGGAAGTTTTGACCCTTGAACTTCTACGATCAGCCAGTAAGGTGGATCTTCTATGTCTCTGTGCACCTTAGGAATACCAAATGTAATTGGTATAATGGGGCTGCTGTTGGACAAGAAATTATAAATGTCCACCGTTATAGTGCCCTGCATTAAACTGTCCTCTAAAAACAAATCTTGTGTGCTACAGCTATTTAATTTTTGGATTTGACTTCTTAGTTATGAGTGTCATAAAGCATATTGAACATCTGACCAATATAATTCATTTTGTCGACCAGAACCATTTCCCTACCTTTATTAGGTTTCATTATTCTTACATCGGGATCCTGTTTAAGGTTGTAACAAATCTCATTCTTCCTTTGTAAGGTTGAAATAGTATGGAGTGTTGTTGTTGTAAAATTTATATAGCTCTTTTTCACAACTTTTCTCAAATGTGGCAATAATGGGGTTGAGTGGAGTATTGAACACACACTTTATTTCTAAAATTGTGTTCAGCAATCTGACCAGATTTATCTATATTGTATGGGCAGCATTTAGCTGAAAGCTGGGCTTCCTAGTGAAAAGTTTAAGTTCAATTAACACATCAACCACATCAAATTTTGGACGGGGAATAAATTTAAACCCATTACTATACAGTGAAAAGTGCTGTTTTGTAACATCTAAATCTGTGTGATTAAAAATATTATAGTCCTGACAGGTTAACAGTTTATTCCCATGACTGGACTTAATTTCATTGTTAGTACAAATGTTGCAGCAGGGGGTTAGTTCACTGGAGTATTCCTATACCAATTGTTTCTTCATTGCCCCGACCCCTTTTGGTATTCCCCTGTGATAGGGTGCCTTGGATAGAAAATCATCTTGACGATTTTTGTTATGGTTCTTGATTCTTTGTGATCTATGCATTGTGGGAATCCAGAATAGTATTCATCCCTTTAAGTGTTGGAACCTAGTGGGGGGGGGGGGTCATGGAGACCAGGGTCTGCAATATAATAAGGGTTTGCAATAAAATCAGAGTTACTTGTTTAGTGAACATTAACCGTATTAGTAAAAATATCCCCATAGGTGGCCAGTATGGTTAATTTGGGTAAACGACATGCAGTATGAGTTGCATAATCCTGTTGGTCCCTACAAAGTTTACAATGTTTTCTGTTAACATTAGCTTTAACTTGTTGATTAATTTTGTAAAAAAAATGTGGTCGTATTTTGTTTTATTACAATCAAGTGAGCAGTCATTAGTAATAACAGTATTTAAAACAGTCACTTTGTCAAATAATTTGTTAATCTTTTTATTGTTCCACTGAATAATAAACTGCAAAAGTTTCAGATCATGTCTGCCAAACATTTCAGTACGTTCCAAATATTCTTGGCTCCCCAAGGTTAGACCATTTGGAAATTTGTAAGTCAATAAACCTTTGGCTACTCTTTTGCTGTTAACACATTCAGTCAAATATAAATGATCAACCTGCAAGTTATGTACCTTGTTAAGCTTTTTCTTCAAAGGCGTCCAGCATACAGGATAAATTGCCATATGAGTTAGTGGCATTGGTGTTGTAAAATGCAGGTCCTGATGAAACCATTCATTAAAATCACTATGGTCCAATGAACATGGAATATTGTTGGGTGAATAGTAAATTCCATTTGGTGGTCGTGTTGAAAATCCATTAAAAGAAGATGTAGTAAGCAAAGAGTTTGCTTGCTGTAGTCTACCTTCATCTACAGTTGATAAGGAAGTGAACCTTATCTTGACTCCAGAAGCTGAGGATTGTACCAAAGATCTTTTTTCTGTAGGAGTTTTTTTCCACTAGTTTCTGTGAGGTAGAGTTCAAGTTTGTAGCGTGTTGAGTCAGCAAATTAATTAACTGTGTGAGAGCTCCCTGACTCGTAAGGGATTGCTGTTCACTCTCTTTTTCGCCAACTAAATGGGAGTTACTGCCACTGAAATTCAGGGAAGTACCTGGTATGTCCACAATGAGGGGTGTAGTCCAAAACACTGCCACTCTGTATAGATAAAAACTGAGTAACTGCAATCTCAGTGTGTGTGTGTCCATGCAGCCACGAAAAAAACCAACAACAAATAAATTGGATCACATATTGGAAATGACAACCACCCACACAGTAATTGGAGAAATCCAAAAATGTAATAAAAAATATATAAAGAAAGCTGTTAAAAACTGCTGCAGCAATCAAAAAACAATGTTACAATAACTAGCCAAACAGTTGAGTGCTTTCATCGCAATGAAACGGAACTTCAGAACAGTCTGAAAAGTTGAAGACACCATGTTTAAATACTCTAGTACTGATGACAAGTATGGGATTAAAGTTCATCATCAAGTTGAATTGAAATAACACATCTATAGAACAAAAAGCAATAAACAAGAAATAAAAAACAAGAGAGAAACTGTCTTGTCATGTAATGATACATTATTAAAATATTAAAAATATATAAAAAATATATAAAAAATGTATTTTTGTGTGTAGATGTGAAACATACTTTGTAAACACAATACTGTCTATAAAATGACAATGAGCTGAACTCAATCGACTCTGAATTTAAAATACACTATTATAATTTTTCTTCCCTAAGACGGAGCACAGATAAAATAGATATATGCTCTGTCAGCTCAGGGTAAGTGGATGCATTTAAGTTTAGTTGCCAAAATAGTTCTCTGTATTCAATTTTCATTTCCCGAGACTCACCTCTACTACTTGTTGTGTCTTTCAGCTTTTCCCAATTAGGGGTCACCACAGCAGAACTCCGGTCCGCTAATGATTGGCAGTAGATTTTTACGTGCTGAGTTGCCGGCCCTGACGCACAACCTTCAATGAAGGTATGCCCATTCATGCATGTCTCTACACAGAAGACGCTCTAGCTGAGAATCGAACAGGACAACGTCTTACTGTGAGGCGACAACGCTACCGCAGCACCACCACCGCAGCTCACCTCTACTACTACTATGTGGGACAAATTCAAGTAGTCAAGAACTTAGTGAGTTTGTTACAGGACTTCATACATGCATGTCCCCCACCATTACCAAATCCTGGGTTATCTTCTGGGCTGGGATTTGAAAAGAAACCCCTTGGGTACCAAAGTTCCTATGCCCAGAACTGAAGCTCTTAGAAGCTTTTTGAATGGAAGAAAGCACTTCCAATCTATTCCCCTTGCCCTAGTCCAAATCTCTAAAAAAAGTGATGTGACCACAGTTGTCCCTGTGAAAAGAAAAAAAAAACATCCAGTATCCCTGAGTACAGACGAATTTCATATAACACATTAAACTTAAAAGATACATAAACAGCATCACAATTACAGCACTACAGAAACAGTTAAGAGAAAGAGATGTCTGTATTTCATACTATTAAATTAGATACAATAAATAAGACATGTAAATGTAACATTGTGGGGGTCTCACTCCTATACTAAAATACAATAACTCGTGAGAACAGCCCAAGGAGGATTTATCCATATGTATATTTTCCTCATGTTGAAATAACTTGGCAAAATAATAGTTGGCTTGACCCATTAGGGTACAAAAATTATAAGGCAAGTGCCTAATTGTAATGAGACACTTGAATTCTGCATTGTTGCATCAACAATGTGTTGGAAGCCTATGTTGAAATGCAACTTAGTTAGTCTTATGGCATATAAGGTATTTGAAGATCGAAAAGGAGAGAACCCACCACTAACATCACTTCACTATTATATTTAATAACAAAAATAACTAAACAAACATACAGATAAATAGGCACTCAGCTTTAGTCCTGGCAGGCACCAAAATCAGAGTGAAGGAAAGAGAGAATAAACAAATATCAGTGACAATCATAACAAACAATTAGACATATATACATCCAAACTGCAACAATGACTAATATCCACGAAACAACACACACACACACACACACACACACACACACACACACACACACACACACACACACACACACACACACACACACACACACACACAAAACGGAGGCAGCAACTGTGAGCAAACTTCTTTTACTGGTGATTCTGGAAACTTGGCAGATTGCCTTCAAGGAATCCTTGAAGGCAATCTGCTGAGGTACCAGAAGCACCAGTAAAGAATTTTGCTCACAGTCGCTGCCTCCGTTGTGTGTTTTTTTTTTCATGGATCTGTTTTTTGGAGTTTTTAATGACCAATATCCCACAAACTATGAAAAGTTATTTATAGTAGAGGAGCTATAAAATCTAATGGTGACTGTAAAATAAGTGAGTTGGCAATAAAACCACACTGATGAGAAAAACCTATATCTAATTTAGTCATTGACTGTTCGAGATACCAATAAGCCATGTATCCCAACCCAAGTGGTATAGTTAGTCCTAAGCTGTCTGTTATACTCCTATCTAATTTTTCTAGGTGCCTTGCATACCATCAACCTTCATCAGCTGAGTCTGGAGATCCACAGAAAATTTTAGATCACATTTTGATGCTGGTAAGACTAAATTTCTCTGTAGTATGAAAGTCAAGGTCTTTCTTACTGTCCCATGGTTCTTCCATCAGCCGACGCTGAAACTCTTCAGCTTTGAGATTAGGAGGACCGGCAATTTTAGACTTGTTAAGAGAAGGGGATACAGAAGAGCTATCATTAGATGGCTGCTGAAAACTATGTTGAGATGGAAACCTTATTCTGGTGTTGTCATATTTCTAAGCAGAACCTGTGCTGAACATCTCTGTTATTTTGGATTGTTCTGTGCCAGCGATTTAGCAGATGTGGTCTGCCTCTGGCACCTTTTACTCCACGTCTCCCATTCCATCTCTCTATCAGTCTTCTTATCCTCTACCTGCTTCATCTGGCATTTTGCAGTGCTGGTAAAGGCACTGGTTTACTGAAAGAAGCATGAAAACTTCTTGGTTACCAAACTCTTCCATCAAAATGTCTTTATAGGTAACAGAAACTTTACTGCCCAGGCTGGATTGCTCATTTTTAAAGGGAAGGAGAAATTCTCTTACTCTACAGAGTTTTTACAAGTTATCCACCATGAGGTGTAGCTGATATTTTCTCCATCTTTCTGGCATACTGCATAGCTACCAAAATATGCTGGCCTATGGCACTAGACCTATAACATGATCCCACTCTAAAAATGTGCTCCATGGCCAGATTCAGAAATGCAGGTAAATGAATCACTTCACTCAATAAGTGCTCAAAGGGCCTGAGATCCTGATCAGTGGCTGTGGCTGAAAAGTTTGAGGAGTAGGTCTGCCATTTCTTGCTTAATGCTATTAATTAGGTGACCTGGTATGTTTTCAAGCCCCGTGGCTGAGGTATTCTTTAATATGGACAGTATTTACAGTACATACTCTCTTATGCTGATTGGTGTATGATTCCATTACAGATATCTGAGTTTGGAATAGATGTCTCAGAGGTAAAGTTGGAAGTAAATTTATTAGCCAGTATGTTAGTGATATCCAGTAGATCTGAGTCACTGTTACCATTGTGAATAAGTGCACAAAGAATAGGCTGAAATCCTGATCAGTCATAGTACTCAGCACTCCTAACAGTCACTCGTTTGCACATTTTGATCTGTTTTCTTGGTCATCCACCTTTGTCAGTCATTCATAAAGACTTCTATTCTGCCCTTTCCTTTAGAAAAAGAAGCAATTTCTGCTGTAGTGCTTGCATACCCTGTTTTACATCAGCTACCTTGCCTGTTGTATCCGAATGGCATCCACATCCACAATCATTAGTGACAACCATTCAAAAAGCATGGTAAGTTTACTATCCATATCAGCATTTTAATGTGGATATTCATGTCTTCCAGCTCTGACATTTTAATATATTGTTGACTTCGTTGGAGATGGCTTTCTGGAACAAATTCTGAGGTAAAAAGAGACTTTTAGGGGCAAAGAGAAAGGGAGAGAAACAGCTTTGTGACCATCTTCTCTGGATGAGCCCATCCCAGTCTGATATGATTTTTGATGTCACAGCTAATTAGGTCCTTAATGATATGTTCCATGGCTTTGCATATAAGACTTGTTAGGCAAATGGGTTTGTAATTCCCAGAGTCTGAGGTGGGGCTACCCTAATGGAGTAGCATTATAACAATGGTATGCATTTCATGTAGCCAAGACTAGCTGATAGTCTCTGACAGAACAGTCTGAGGAGTGGGTCTACCAATGCTTTAATTAGGTAACCTGGTGTGTTGTCAGGCCCCATGGATGAGGTTGTCTTCAATATGGTGAGTATTTTCATTTTGTACTTTTTTGTGATGATTAGTGGCATGATAATGAAATCCTCACTTGTACTATACTGTATGTGGAGCTTTTCTCCCTGGGCCTCCGCTGAAAAGGGACCTGTGTCTAGTCAGACTTTCCCAGTTAACAAATGTAAAATAAAATAAAATAAAAATAAAGGATTCCCCTCAGGGATACATGGGTTTGGAATAGATGTCTCAGGGATGAAATTGGAAATACATTTATTAGACAGTAGTGATATTTACTAGATCTGAACACTTGGTACCATTGTGAATAAGCTCGGAGCAATCCTGGGTGTTATTTCATATTTTTCTCAGATAAAGTACAGTTGTGTAAAATCTTATCATAATAGTAGATGTCCTTCTCTACACTGTTGCAGTATTCTTAATGGCAGGGATCTTCTGCCCAGGGCAAATTGATCTTTGGCCAGTATACCAAAGCCTAATAATCTTGTATGTGCCGTAAATCACTCCTATGCTCCACACATAGAACGTAGGGTATAAAAGTGATGTACAGATGCAGCTACCCAAAACGGATTTGTCCCAGAAGAGAACATCAAGAAGGAAAAATGCAGACGAAAAAGGGGAAACCTTCAGCTAGAAGGGAATCTAAAACAAAAAAACAGAACAAACAACAGGGGGTTGGAGGGAAGGAGCAAATATAGCAACAGTGAACTGAATGATATCTACTGTTACAGTAAGAATTTACACAAATGTACCATGTCCTTCTATATCACTGTTGTTAATGGTACGGATAGTAAAAAAGCTCAAGAAACAGAATGGTGGAGGAAGGCTGCGAAGAGCTCTCAGCAAACCCATATAAAATGGTTCTAGCAAAACCTGCTCTGGCCCTAGAAACACTATCCAACTTATAAGGCTCAGTAAAGGTATGCACTGAAGACCAAGTATCAGCTTTAAGGATGGAATTGGTGTCCAACCCCTTGAAGAAATTACTAGGAGAGGCAACAGCCCTTGTAGATTAAATTCTAACAGAAGTAAACAAAGATTTGCCATAAAAAGTATAACAAAAAGAAATGGCCTTAGATATCCAAGAGGAGATGGTTTGCTTAGAAACAGCCAAACTCAATGTCCTGGGATGAAAGGAAAGAAAAAGCTGATCAGACTTACAAATGGCCTTAAGGGCCTGGAGCTCAGAAACCCTCACAGCAGAATTAAGATCCAGCAACAAAACAGTCTTCCAGGTACAATGTTGCAAAGAAGCAGAATCCACAAGCTGAAAAGGAGCCTGAGTTATTTTTTCCAAAACAAAATTAAGGTCGGAAGGAGTTGGATTAGGTTTCCTTGGAGGCCTAATATGCCGGACACCTTTATAATATTGTTTGATCTCAAAATGAGAAGCCAAAGGAGGATTCAAGAGCAGACAAGCAGAAATGGCTGACAAATGTGCCTTCAGAGAATAATAGGTGTGGCCAGACTGAAGCAACTCACACAAATAAGAAAGAATCAGAGGGACCCCCACTGAAAAAGGATCCTGTTTACGAGCATGGCACTAGACAGAAAATCTTTTCCATTTGGACATATAAGATTTTCTGATTTGAGAGTTTCCTTACATCCTATAAAACCCGAGCATGTCCTCAGAAAAGAGGTACCTGAAAGGGATCAAAACCCTATCACCCATAGTGTCAGTTGAAGAGTGGGCAAGTGAGGATGGATGAGACCCCCTTTGTCCTATGTGGGGAGATTCAACTGGTGAGGTAACCTGTGGTGACTGCCCCTGACCAGATGCATTAACAGGGGCAACCAGTGCTCCCCTTCCAAAAAAAAAGAAACAGTATTTGTCTTCCATGCCGGATGGAATGGTACTCTGGAACAGATTAGAGGAAGCTATCTGTTCAGAGGGGAGGCAACAAGATCTACCCGAGGAATACCCCACCGATGGAAAATGTCTGAAACATCTCTCTCTGAAGCATCCATTTGTGAGCTTGCATTTTGGACTTGCTCAGAGAATCTGCCACTAGATTGTGCTCTGAAGGAATGCATTCTGTCTGAAGGGTTAACTGATAACTAAGATTAACCTCCCAAGCTTGAAGAGCCAATCTGCAGAAGAATTAAGCTTTTGTGCCTCCCTGTTTGTTGACATACCACATCACTGTAGGGTTGTCCATCAAGGGGTCTGGAGAGAACATGGAGTGAAAAGTTTGAAGGGCCAGAATCAGAGCTCTCATCTCTTTGGTGTTGTTGTGTCTGACTTCTGATGGGGGGTCCACAGTCTCTTTGGAAGGGACGTCAGACCTACCAAATACCAGAGGTTCCAACCCTTGGCAAGATTCAATAAGAGTACTTCGAACCTCTTCCCTGACCAATACCTGTGATCCCTTTGAAAGAACTCTCTAAGATAATCAACCATTTTCCTCCTTGATGTCCAAAGCAGGTGCCTGCAAAGCCTCAGAGGACTTGCAAAAAGATGGATCCACGATGGCCTCAATGGGCTCATGGCAGAGAAATCCGATATAGACGCTGAATGATCTACAGAGCTATTACCCACTTTTTCAAGGTCGTCCAGTGGAGGCTAGACAGCAAAAGAATCTGGCGAAGACTTCTTTGACTTCTTCTTACCTAGTATCTCAGGGTTAAAGGATTCTGCCATGTTACTCTGGGCTAACTATTTAAGCTGTTGGTTTTCAAGATAAATGGCCAGGGAAGACAAATGGCTTCTAAGTGGTTTAGGCACAAATGCCTTACAGATATTATATGAGGTACAGTGCTGGGAAGCACCCACACAAAAAAGAAACTGTTTGCGATGATCCTTATGGGGAATCTGCTTCCCACTCTGACATGGTTTCTGTCCTAATCATAGTACCACCACTGTGCTTCTTAACTTTACTAACATTATTAACTACAATCGCAATGAAGGAAATTTAGTTTCCTCCATCTTTCTTGATCTGTCCAAAGCTTTTGATACGGTCTCTCATTCTAAACTCTTAACTGCACTCTCAGAATGTAAACTTAGCCATTCTGCACTTACTTGGTTCCAGCAATATCTAACTGGTCTCCAGCAAACTGTAAAATTGCAACAAAATCTCTCTTCATTACTGCCTGAAACCTTGGGCTTACCACAGGGATCTATTCTGGGTCCTCTCTGTTTTATTATCTTTACTAGCAATCTTCATATTGCCACCCCACTTGCCACCATAGTTCAATATGCGGACAATTCCACCCTGATTTCTGCTGCCCCAACACTACAAGAACTCAAAAAAATCACCCAGCAGTCATTCAGTGCAGTTGAATCTTGGCTAAATAATGCACAACTTATACTTAATGCTACCAAAACAAAACTCATACTCTTCTATCCAACTAGAGCTGCAGAGCCCCATCTACCATTCAATATATCATCATCAAACCATACAATTATTTCTCTGGTTTCCCAAACAAAATTACTTGCAGTGGTCATTGGCCATAATATGAAATTCGACATACACATATCACAGACAATAAAAAAAAGTTCACAAAAAAAAATAGGAATCTTATACAGAAATTGGCACTTTCTAAACAAATCTTCAAAGGCCACTATAGCAAGAATGCATTTTATCTGTATGCTACTATACGCCTCACAAATATTAAGAAATCTGATCTAGCAAAACTCAAAACTTGCTATAATAAAATCGCAAAGTTCGCTACAGTATCAAATTTCAGATCCCGTCATTGTTTGGCTTTAAAACTACTATCTTGGATTGAGCTACCAAATCTACTTGCTTATAATCAACTCACCTTCGCCCATCAAATACTAAATCAGAAAAGAAACGGCAAGCAGCTCCAAACAGCACAAAAAACCCCAAAAACCGTAATCCAGTGACACAAGGAAGGTTAAAACTTTACTTTACTGAATAAATGACTTAAGCGCTTTGCGTCAGGCCGAATACCTGACTTCTTCAGAGTAATCACACATTTCCAACAAACATTTCCAATTATATAGTAAATGGAAACTCAGAACCTGCTTCATATCATTAATCAATTAACAATGTTAAAGGGCAAGTAAACAAACTAAAATATGCATAGTAAGTTGGCATAAGAATATATAAAATGTGCATAATAAATAAATACAAAAACACACAACAATCAATTAATACAATGAAACATTTTCATAATACATAACAATATTAAAAATGTTATAGTACAATATAGTACTATTTCATCTTTGTAAACTTTTTAATTTCAACAAGCTAGAAATTGAGCAAGCGCCATTTATACCCGGATGGCAATAAGCATACAACCTCACCTGCCATAATAATTCAGCTTCTTCTAACTGTAAGGGTCTCGGACCCCCCCTCTGGTTGGTTGGGATGTGGTCTATAGCAGTAAATTTAAAGCTGTGGTTCGAATTGGTGACAATATGTTTAGCTACAGCATTTTCCATTTTTAAGGTCTTAATTGCGTATAAATGCTCATATATACGCTCTCTCAGCCTTCTAATGGTTTTCCCAATATAGAAGGCCAGACATTGTTTGCATCTAGCTAGGTAAACTACAAAACATGAATTGCAATTTAATTTAGAGTCTATTTTATATGTACAATTGTTGATACAAAAATGTGTGCCTTCATCAATATGCTTACAGTAATTGCAATTCTGACATTTATACATTCGCACATTCAACCTGGAACACGTTTTCTTGAATTCCAAAATACTCTTCAAATTTCTTCCTTTCTTATATACAATCCTAGGGCAGGAACCTATCTTATTGTAAATGTTCGGATGTGCTCTAAACAGTTCCCAATTCTTAAAAATAATATCTATACACAATCCACTATCCTTACTAAAGGTTGTGGTAAAAGTTGGTTTACAGGTCTCGTCAACCAATGTTACAGGTGGTGTAGTTAAATTTACTGATGTATCAAGTCCATCAGTTCCATCACAAAATACTCCAAGCCGTTGTTCAAAATCATACAACAGCTGGGAGTCACTGGCCACGTCAATCTGTGTATTGACATAGGGGCCTGTAAGGGAATTGCTAACGTTGTTAGTAGTAACCGGTAACAGTGGAAAGTAAATATGTTGGCATCTTTTGTCAACAATTTCTTGTCTTAATTTGTCCAATAAGACACTGGGGTATCCACGTGCCAAAAACATATTCCTTAATGTTAAACATTCAGCATGGAATTTTTTTGTATCAACAATTGTACATATCCAATGTCTGTCTGCCTGGGATGACATGCTGGACAAGCCACGCTGCTTCGCAAGGGACGGCTTGCACCTGTCACCCCTGGGCTTCCGGATATTGGCAAAGGCTCTTGCCACCCCCATAGTGCCTTTTTTAGGCAAGGCTCAAATTCTAAACCTACCACCCTAGAACACCAAAAAGGAAAAAAACTAAGGGTAATGCTGCTCAATGCCAGAAGTCTCAATCTCAAGATGCATGCACTCGAGGCCCTTCTCAATATGGAGAACATCGATGTCTGTGCTGTGACAGAAACCTGAATCAAGGCTCCTGAGAGCACCCCAGCACTAACAGGTTTCACCTCATATCATGCTCCGCCCCAAAATCCGGACAACACCAAGAAAGGAGGGGGGGTGTCCATATTCATAAAGAACACCCACACCTCAAGGTTGGTGGCAACGCACGATGCATCGGAGACCATCCAGGTGCAATTAACCATAGGCAAGACTGCTCTGCAATTTGTAGCATGTTACAGGCCACCCTCTCAAACTCAGGAACCTCACATGGCCTTCCTGAAAACATTGGAGGGATAAATGTATCTCCAGACACCATCATACTAGGTGACTTTAACTACCCTAATATAGACTGGGAACACTACTCAAGCCCGAACACTCTAACCCAAAGATTCCTGGAGTTCATAAACTCAAATGCCATGGAACAACTAGTCACCATCCCCACAAGAGGAGAAAACATACTTGATCTCATCATCACGAACATGGGATCAAAATGTTCAACACCGAAGTATACCCCTCACTGGTGAGATCAGATCATAAACTAATCTCGCTGGAGGTCCTCATCCCGCCCTACCTGAAACAAAAAGACCACAGTGAAAAACTTCTCAAAAGCCGATTTCACACTCCTAAAAACTAGTGTGGTCTCCTTTAAGGCCCCTGAGCCAGTGGTAAACATTACTCAAACCGCTGAATCACTTACAAATGCCTTCTACCAGCACCTACAGGACTGCATGGATCAGGCAATCCCAAACAAAACTAAGACTCTCTGTACCAAAGGCAAGCGTCCAGTCTGGTGGACCCCAGCCATAAACAAGCTCTACAACAAAAGGAGGAAGCTACTACAAGATAGAGCAAAATCCTTGAAAGGTAAGACACCTTTGATCATTATAAGTAAAAACTAAGAGCTCTCATAAAATCATCCAAGGCAAATTTTGAGAGAAAATCGCCAAGGACTCTAAAGACAATCATAAGGCCTTCTTTAGCTATGTTAGAAACCTAGGAGGAAACTCCCAGATATGCTCAGAATTAGTTCAAAATGATGTGAAAATTACTGAACCTACACACATTGCTAACATACTGGCTGACAGGTTCAGTGCAAACTCCCCCAAAAGGAGAGATATCTATTCCAGAGGATTGTAGCCCCCAAACATCTCCAACGCCCAGGTGAGAACTGCCCTCACTAAGGCAAAACACAGCATCCATGGGACGGATGGTGTCCCCGGCTGTGTGCTTCATGAACTCAATGAGGAATTAAACCCACAGTTAGGACAGCTGTTTAATCTTAGCCTCACCTCAGGATAAGGAGTGGCACACGGTGACTGTGGTCCCACTTCATAAGGGCGGTGCCTCCACAGACCCTGGAAATTACCGCCCCATTAGCTTGACAAGCCTTATCTGCAAAGCCATGGAGAGGATCATAATGGAACTCATAAATAAAGACATAGGGAACTTGCAGACTTTGGATCCAACCCAGTTTGGCTTTGTCAAAGGCAGATCCTGCCTCTTAAACTTGGTTGACTTTTTCGAGACAGTCACCAAGGCCATTGATGAGGGAAAGGCAGTCCATACAGCCTACCTCAACCTGGCAAAGGCCTTCGACACAATACCCCACTCAGGTATCATCGAAAAACTCATCAGCTTGAATGTAAACCCATACATCACAAGATGGGTTGCAAACTGGCTAAGTGACAGAACCCACAGGGTCAGAGTTGCTGGAGCCATGTCAGACTCAAAGCCTGTCACAAGTGGTGTCCCACAGGGCTCAGTCCTGGGTCCACTCTTGTTCGGCATCTACTTTTCTGAAGTACAAGCAAACACAGGAGGGTTATGGCTGACAAAGTTTGCAGATGACTGCAAACTGGGCCATAGTCGAAAACACATCTGACACAGATATCCTCCAGAAGGGCCTCACAGAAATGGATAACTGGTGCCAGAGCCATGGCCTGAAGTTAAACGCCAAAAATGCATAGTCATACCCTTCGGGAAAAACAAGGTTACCCCTAGCTACCATATAGGTGGCAATCCACTGAGCACAGAAAAAGTCATCAGGGATCTGGGGACCCAAGTTGACAGTAGCCTTCGTTTGACACTCATGTTGCTAAAGTAGTTAGGAAAACCTTCTATATCGCCCACCTGATCATGAAGGGATTCACATCTAGATCAAGGGAGGTCATCGTCCCCCTGTACTCATCACTCATTAGACCTATGATTGAGTACAATGCTCCGTCGAATGTATCTGACCAGACACCTGATGCAGCTTGAAAGGCCCCAAAAGTTCCTCACCAAAAGGATAAAGGGTCTCAAAAATATGTCTTATGCTGCCCAACTGAAAGAACTCCAGCTCTATTCAGTCTCATACCGCTTGCTCAGAGGTGACCTGTGCCTGACATATAAGGCCATGTCAAACCCAGATTTGATGAATATGCTTCACCTCAAAAAATCTAGATCCCTCAGAACCACAAGGGCGGGAGACTTAAACCTTGACACGGTTATAAATAGAACGTGCTGGAGGGACAGATTCATCACCCAGAGACTCCCTATGCTGTGGAACAAAATCCCGGTACATGTGAGGCAGACCACCTCGCTGGCCTTGTTCAAGAGGAATCTTGACCAATGGATGGGAGATCGCAGATATACCCCAGGGATTACTTCAGTGTCACTGCTTGACAGAGGCACAGAAAAATGATAGGCATAGTTTCTATTCAAACTAAAGGGGTGGCGAAAGCCACATAACTATGGGCTAGGCTTATAAATGCCCTTGGGCAGATAGCCTAGTATGAACCTATGAACCTATATAAAATAGACTCTAAATTAAATTGCAATTCATGTTTTGTAGTTTACCTAGCTAGATGCAAACAATGTCCGGCCTTCTATATTGGGAAAACCATTAGAAGGCTGAGAGAGCGTATATATGAGCATTTATACGCAATTAAGACCTTAAAAATGGAAAATGCTCTAGCTAAACATATTGTCACCAATTCGAACCACAGCTTTAAATTTACTGCTATAGACCACATCCCAACCAACCAGACAGTTAGAAGAAGCTGAATTATTATGGCAGGTGAGGTTGTATGCGTATTGCCATCCGGGTATAAACGACGCTTGCTCAATTTCTAGCTTGTTGAAATTAAAATGTTTACAAAGATGAAATAGTACTATATTGTACTATAACATTTTTAATATTGTTATGTATTATGAAAATGTTTCATTGTATTAATTGATTGTTGAATGTTTTTGTATTTATTTATTATGCACATTTTATATATTCTTATGCCAACTTACTATGCATATTTTAGTTTGTCTGTTTACTTGCCCTTTAACATTGTTAATTGATTAATGATATGAAGCAGGTTCTGAGTTTCCATTTACTATATAATTGCAAATGTTTGTTGGAAATGTGTGATTACTCTGAAGAAGTCAAATACTAAATCAGCCAGAAAAAACACCAGTACTTCAAAATCTACTAATACACTACTCCAATAACAGGGTATTGCATTCCACTAACAAATACTTGTTAAATATATCCAAACCTAACAATGTAGCTAGAGTTTCACTTTACTCAAACTGCATAGCCAAAACTTATTCCCTGCCATTAAATATTAAAACTATTACTAACACTTTCAACTTTAAAAACATTTCTCAAATCACACCAGTTGTTTTGTATTTACATAGGGTACTCTATTAAGCATATGTATACTTAGCATGCTTGTTGTTTACCTTCAGTTACAGTACTGCTGTTCTTTTTATTCCTTCCTAGACTATATGATTGTATTAGTGAACTGTATAACACGTATTTTTCATTTTGTACTTGTATCTGTGATTGAATCAACATTTGTATCTGTATGTTGTATATATATCACAAGTTATTTATAAATGCGGAGCTTTTCTCCTCGGGCCTCCACTGAAAAAGGGCATTTTGTCCAGCTGGACTTTCCCGGTAAACAAATGTAAAATAAAATAAATAAATGATTTTCCCTTCTTGGATGACATGAACTGTAGGTAAGCAAAATAAAATACAAGACCAAGAAAAGCAAAGAAAGAAAAAAAAAAGAAAAAAAAAAAAACAACCCCAACAGGGCACTTATCTGGGAGCTAGGTATTCAGCACAGCAATAAGGCATTCAGAACAATGAGTAATAATGGCATTCGGGTTGGCGGCAAATAAATTCTGGGTAGCTGCAGCCATATATCACTTTTATGCCCTATGTTCTGTGTGGGAAGCATAGGTGTGACATATGGTGCATACAAGATTATTAGGCTTTGGTATACTGGTTGAATGGCAGGCTGCCCTGGGCAGGAGATCCCTACTGTTAAGAATACTGCAACAGTGATATAGAAGGACATCGAAGAATGATTTTGGTTGCCTTTGGATTCTGTGGCTAGACTGAGTCTGTAGGATGATTTTAGTTTTCTTATCTTCCTTTTTTAGCTTCTTAGCTAGCTGTTTTATGCTTTGCTTAGTTTAGGGGTTGTTTGATCTGCTATATAGTTTTAGGAGTTTTTTTCTGTTATTACACTGTTTATTAATGCTAGAGGACCACCATGCAGGTTTGCTTTTAAACCTTCCCAATGGCTTGGATTTATTGGAAACTACCAAAATGACACATTTGTTCAGGTGCAAGTAAAACTTTTCTGCAAAACTATTAGCAGTATTGACATTGTGGGTAGTAGTGCTATACTCTCATTTAGATCTCATTAAGAGACTTCACCATATAATTTTGGGACGTCTCTATGTTTTAAAATGCTTAAAGTCTGTGAGGAGGTTTTGATATACAGATGGTTACTTGTTTGTGGTTTGACTTGACCAATAAGGGAGATATCTTGAAGATGATACCTACAGAAGGTGTTTGTTGTAACAATATCAGCTATATTTTGTATCTTGCAGGTTCATTCACAACTTGGTCCAGGGAGTTCTTGTTTATAAAATTTAAGAATTCCTGTGCATTTCCTTGGTTGTGTAGGTCCCCAGTTAATCATTAGGTAGTTAAAATTGTCTAGGAAACAGCATTATTACTTATGGGGGGGGGTTGTCAAGAATATTTAGGAATGATGTATAATTTCCTGGAGATACAGAGGGAATTCTGTAGTCTGCACTGATCCGATAATTAAGCCTATTTAGTTTGATGTGAATCTCTATAAGCTCCACTTGAGTGTCTACAGGTTTTTATCTTGATGTATTGTAGTTCTTAACAAATATGGAGACATTGCCACCAGTTCTAGCAGGTTTAAATGAGTGGTAAACACAAACCCCAGACACTGAGGATGTGCTCTTTGGGCACTTAAAATGGGTCTCTGTAAAAGCACCAACATGGATGCGCACCAAATGCAGGATAACTTAGTTTGTTGTTTAGACTTCTAGCATAAAATCACACTGATATGGTCTAGTGGTAGATTTGGTTTTGGAGGTTAGGTCAGGAGGCCCATTACCTAGACCTTGCTTAAAAAAGCACAGTGGGGGCAACAAAAGCTTTTGACAGTATACAAAATACTTTGAATGAGAGGTTCAGACCCTCTTTGGCAAAAGCATGTGTAGTGACCAATTATCTCTTTCTATGCTGACACATACTGGATCCCCCTAAAATCACACATAACACTTAACCAGTTGTCAAAGCCAATCATCTTTAAACCTCAGCAACATTTTTGGTGATGGAAGGATTTCAGAACAACGAAAAACTACTGAAATCTCTTGTATGTAGTGGTATAAGTAAACAAGATCCAACAAAAACCACTACCAACAACTAAATGTAAAAAAACGGAATCTTTTAATGAATGGTTAAGTGCTTTTGACCTTAACAGTCTTCTTCAGAACAATGAATCATCAAATTCCAATTAATTATATATACACATACCAATAAATCACATAACCCCATACCATTAAAATGAAAAATATCTAAAAATATATATACTTTGCAAAATGCTTTTAAAATAGCTACAGAAAAATCTGTTTACATTTATTGACACAATGTTTTAAATTCAAAACCACCTTTTAATTAACACTACTGTTCAAACCTGGTGGATGATAATCATGAAATAAAATCTGCCATTTTAGTTCCACGTATTCCAATTCTCCCTCTCTGTTACCATTAAAGTCACTGGATACATAGTCTCTAATGAAAAATAAACCTTTTAAAATTCTGACATTTCATTGAATGTTTACTTAAAGCATTATACCTATTTTTTGTTTTAACAGCATACTGATGCTCATAAATATGTTTTCTGAGTTCTCTGCTTGTTTTCCCAAGCTCAAAGGAGCAGCATTTAGCTAAATATACTACAAACCTTGACACACAAGTGAAGAAGCCTGGTGTGGGATATGTTCTATCAGTCGTAATGTCTGTAAAATATGGACTCTTGGACATGTATCAACACACAGAACAATTAAAACATTTAAAAGTACCCCTTCTCTTGTCGTCACACTTTCTCTTTCTCATTTCCAATAAAGATTTAACATTCCAACCCTTCTTTTTAATAAAAACTGGTTTGTCTCCCACTGCCTTCCTAAGTTCCTCACTCAGGCTCAAAATCCTATAATTATTTTCAATCAACTTCTTAAGGCTCCACTATCCAAAGAGAAAGTTAACATAGAAGGGGACCAATCTTGTGAAATACTTGATGGAACATTGTTCTTACATGTATCATCTCCTATCATAACCCCCTTAACAATGTCACTTGGATACCCCTGTTAATAAATCTATCATGCAGTGCTTTGGAAAACCTATCCAACAGTTCTACGTCCATAGTCAAATGTCGTAACCTTACAAGTTGCCCCTTGATGATGTATTTTAGATATGTGGGGTGCATACTAGAATAATGCAAAATAACATTACTGGAAAAATGTGTATAGTTCATAACTGAATACAACTTGTTTTTCCCATCTTTTTTCTGTATTTCAACATACAAAAAACTGATTCTGGAAAAATCATAATAAATAGAAAACTTTAAAACTCCTGTACTTTTTATCATTTTTTTTCAAAAGATATTCCTAATTCTAATGTTCCCCCTTTCTAAATAAAAAATAAATCAATAAATACAAAATAAGATGCAACATACTCATACTCAGAGATGTGAGGCAAAACATAAGTTTCCCAATATGCCATAACTAAATTCACTTAATTTGGTGCCATATGGGCTCCCATTGCTACTCCCCTTTTTTGATGATAACCATCAAAGGAAAAATTAATTGTTTGTTAAAATATAATCAATGCACTCTATCAAAAATGTTATTTCTCTTAACAAATAATCATTTTCATTCAACATAAAAGCTGTCCATTCTACACCAATGCCATGAGGTATACTGCTGTACAATGGGTGCACGTCTACAGTGACTAACAAATCTTCTTTTCCACTTCTATATTTTTGATCTTTTCTAAAAAATCAAAAGGATCCCTAATGAAAGACAGCATTTTCTTAGCCAATGTTAGTAAAGCCCTGTCAATAAATTAAGATATAGCCTCTAACTTGGAGGCTGGTGCTGACACAATGGGTCAGTAAGGTGGACACAACTTGTTCTTGTGAATTTTAGGACCTCCAATTTTCCCAATTTTGGTTTGGGTGTGTAAAAAAAGGGGAGAATATTTTCTATCACCCCCTCCTATCAAACTGTTGTAAAACCAGGAATGGATTTGTCTGTAAGCCATGTTAGTAGTGCTCTTACTTGTCTTTTCATAAAATGTAGAATCCTCTAATAAACAGTGTATGTATTTTTGTCATTTTAACTACTGGGTCATGTGATTTATTGGTGTGAGTATATAATTAATTGGAATTTGATGATTCATTTTTCTGAAAAAGACCATTAAGGTCGAAAGTGCTTAACTGTTCATTAAAAGATTAATTTTTTTACAGTTAGCTGTCAGTAGTGGTTTATGTTGGATGCAAGAATTTCACTCAAAACTAGGCTATTACCTGCATCAGTGCCATGCATAGAGAACTCAGTTATGTCTCTCTCCATATCCTTCATGGTTCTGTGTGCAGGTCGTCTACCCCAACATGGATCACCACCATGACATAATCATATTTGTTTGGTTTAAGAGTCCTAAGGTTCCTTGTGACATTGGCAATCTTGGTCAAGGATAGACAGCTCACTGTCACTCTGTGTTTATCCAGCCTTAAGAGTGTAAAATCCATGTGTCTCTTTATGGAGTCACCAGTCACTAGTACATTTCTATTTGTGTTTGATGACTACGTGGATGTAACTGGTGTAGGAGGGGCTGTTTCTAAATGAGGCTCAGTGGTGTTGCCACCAATCTGTGTTGCAGTTTCTAGTATATTCTTGGCTTTACACCTAATTTGCTGTTGCATCTTGAGCAAGAACTTTTTTGTGTTAGTACATGCAGTGTGTAGTGTAGGCAAATGATGCCCACAGAATGCGTTTTTTGTGTGTGTGTGGACAAGAAGTTGGATAAGTACTTGCGTATCTCACAAGTAGACAA
The DNA here is from genome assembly GCF_019279795.1 of Protopterus annectens. Lineage (NCBI taxonomy): Eukaryota > Metazoa > Chordata > Ceratodontiformes > Protopteridae > Protopterus > Protopterus annectens. The sequence goes on from NC_056749.1 coordinate 321,115,399, forward strand.
CAAGTTAATTAAAACATAATTGTGTGAGTATCAAACATTTCTTACATTGCATGAGTATACAAAGTGCTATGAGGTTGGTAACAGAGGGTGAACTAGCTGGCATACCTTCCATTTTGACCAAGAATGTGTGGTATGTCAGGGATGGATAAGAGAATGTGCAAGTGTTTTGGTTACTGGATTAACTTTATTTTTTATACTGTACATCTTTACTGGAATGAGTAAATAAAGCATTCACAGTGATGTTATTTATTTATTTTATTTTCAGTCTGATGACCAGGAAGTCCACTGGGCCAAGGAGAGCCCATTTGCAGTAGTGGCCTGGGGAGAAAAGCTCCAAAATACAGCATAATACATAATACAATCATGCAAAAAAATACAAATAATAGGACATTGATGGAAATTTTGTATGTACAAAGTTAGATACATTTACTGATATAAGAACATCTAACAAGGTTAGCCAAGGTGCAACAGAAGGTTGTCCAGTATTGGTTTAAGGGAGTGTAGTAAAGACAAAGTAATGTTATGAGAAGTAGGTGTAGCAGGGGATGGAGATGAGAGTAGTTAGAGGGGGAAGTTATGTTGGAAAGTGGCATGGACATGCCCATTTTAAAGATAGGTGGGACAAGAGAGATTTGAAGTTGGTGTGGTTTGGAGTATTGTGAAAGGAGAGAGGGAGAGAGTTCCATAGTTTAGATATGGAGTAGGATAGCAGGAGGTGGCCAGAGGTTTTGGTTTTCTGAACTGAGTGAGGGGTTAGGAATATAGGGGGTTAAGGCAGTAGCAAGAGAGGGGCAGCTGGAAGGTTTGAAGATGAGCTTGTGGGCAGTGGTGTGCTTGAGGAAGTTCAATTAGGTAGTTCGAGCTATGCTGAGTATGGAGAGAGTGGCAATGGTGGGGTGAGTTTTTTGAACTGGTGGCAAATTTGCTTATTTTATTGTAAGCATGATTTTAGTTTGGATTGTAGGCCAAGTTGGAGATTGGTTAGCAGAAGACTGCCATACACGAGAAAGGGTAGAAGGTGGAAGGAGGCTAGGGTTTTTCTGGTGGAGGGAGTGAGGTTGCGGTTGTGTCTGTACAGGAGTCCTAGGTTTTGGTGGGGTTTTTTGATGATAGTTTGGATATGGGTGTCAAATTTTAGATGTTCAACTATGATAACAACAAGCAGTTTAGTATTTGATACAATTTCAATAGGGACATTATTCTGGCTGAGTATAGAGAAGGTGTTTTTGTCAATAGGGGAGTTTCTAGAGGGGGAAAAGAGCATCAGTTTAGTTTTATTTGTATTTAGGGCCAGGTGATTGTTTTGCATCCAGATTTCAGTTTTAGAGAAGACTGATTGGGTTTTTAGAAGTAGGGTGTAGGGGGAGTATGCTGAACAGATGATTGCTGAATCGTCAGCATACTGGATTAGTGAGGAATCAGGGATGGTGTGGTGATAGTTACTGATAAATATATTGAAGGGTAAAGGGCCTAGAACAGATCCTTGGGGCACACCAGTGGGGGTGTGTGGGAAGGGAGAGGTTGAGGATTTCCATTGTATGGCTTGTTGTTATTCAGAGAGGTAGCTAGAGAACCAGGCTATGGTGGAAGGAGAGAGGTTGAGAGATGGGAGTTGAGATAGGATTAAGGGGTGGGAGACAGTGTCAAAAGCTTTGGCTAGGTCGAGGAACAAGGTAGATATGAATTTGCCAGAAGCACATGCTTGGTTAATTGTCCTGAGAAAGGAAAGGAGGACAGTTATAGTACTATGGCCAGGGTGGAAGCCATGTTGAGTGGGGGGGTGAGAAAGTTATTGTGTGTTAGGTATCGCATCAGTTGTAAATGGATACATTTTTCCAAGATTTTAGAGAGTAGAGAAAGGATGGCAATAGGCCTGAAATTGGTGGTGTCAGTGTTTTTAACTCATTTATGGAGCAGGATGATGTATGCATGTTGTCAGATAGAAAGTACATTTTATTTTATTTATTTTACATTTGTTATTATTATTTTACATTTGTTAACCGGGCTGGTCTAACTGGATACATATCCGTTTTCAGTAGAGGCCCGAGGAGAAAAGCTCCAATACACAATAGAAGTACATATTTAAATTACAAGATTCAAAGTATTGTTACAACAAGAGTATGCAGCTTACATATGCAGGAATGAAATTTTACATAAATGTTATATAAGACTAAAGGACAGACAGGAAATTATACACAGAACATTGATTTCGTTAAAGATACTGAAAAATAGACTGAAATCAGAGATTTTCCTTATTACTAAAAGGAAAGAGAAATTTTAGAGATCTGCAATTAGGGAAATGGGCTAGGGAAGTGGACCTAGAAGTAATGAGATATGTAGTTAGTCAGGTTCTCGACATGGGCATGTCCATTGTGTGGAGAGATATTCTTTAAGGTTAGCTTTGAAATGATAGAGCGAAGAAGTAAGTCTAAGGTTGTTTGGCAGGGAGTTCCACTGCTTGCCAATGGAATTTGCATAAAGGGCATCCCCACCTGAGTTTTTTTGCTTTAATGGTTAGGATCTGTATGCTGTTTGATGATCAGAGACTGTTGAGGTTAGTATATGGAGTTAGAATTTTGCACAGTGAGGGAGTTCTATCAGGATGGTTGATTATTTTATAAGCTTGAGTTGGCTAAGTTTGAGGAGATTTGGCAGTTCCAACCAGCCAAGTCTTCAGATTAAGGCAATGATGGGTTCGATAAGGGAACCTGTAATAAATCTGGCAATGTGGTTATAGGCAAGAGAGCATGTTAAGTTCACGTTTATTGAGAAAAGAGAGGATCGGGAAGCATAGAGGAGGGAAGAGAGGAGATGGGTGCGAGCAATAGTTAATTTGGTAGTGGGAGTTAGGAAGTTTTTAATTCTGTACATAGATCCTAGTTTTTTGTTAACAGACTTTACTGTTTGGGTAATGTGTATGTCAAATTTGAGCTTATGATCAATAGTGACACCTAGCAGTTTGGTACTGGTGACAGGGATTATGAGGGTCCCATTAGTGGATTTAATATGAAAGGTTGTGTTGTTAGTGTTTGAGAGTTCTTTACCTAGAGGTGAGAAGACGTTGGGGAAGAAAAGTAATAGTTTGGTTTCAGCTGGGTTAAGTAGAAGTTTTAAGTCAGTGAACCATTTTTCAACTAGTGCAAAACAATGTTGTGTGGTCATTTGGAGATTCGAGATTAAAGTGATGCAGGTGGATTTAGGGATGATTGATTGAAGGTCATTTATGAAGATGGAAAACAGAAGTGGGCCCAGTATTGAGCCCTGAGGAACGCCTATGGTATTCGGGAGCAGTCCCGATATTCTGTTTTGCCATAGGACAGCTTGTTGCCTACCAGTGAGGTAGGAATTGAACCAGTTTAGTGCTGGAGTGTCCAGACGTAGGGTTTCAAGGATGTTGAGAAGGAATTGATGATTGACCATATCGAATGCTTTTGATAGGTCCAGAAAGAGGGCAGATGATATGAGTTTGTTATTGCGATTGTTGTTGATTGAGTCAATAAAGGAAAGGAGGGCAGTAGTTGTACTATGGTGCGGAGGAAAACCATGCTGGGCATTGGACAAGAGATTATTAGAGGTCAGATAGTGAAGAAGTTGTTTGTGGATGCATCTTTCCATGATTTTCGCTATGGGGACAGGATGGCTATTGGTCTATAATTTGACATTTCCAGGAGGTACCTCCTTTGTGAAGTGGAATGATATAGGAAGTCTTCCAGATTGAGGGAATGTTCATCTCAGTTATAGATCTGTTTATTAGGATTGATATGGGGTAGGCTATTTCATCAGATGCAATTTGTAAGAATTCAAGGTGGTCAGCTAGGGTAGTTGGTTTGAGTTTTCATAGGAGGAAGAGACTGGCTTTAAATTAAAGGGGGTAGGGTTGTCGTCGCAGTTTAGCAGCAGGTGGGGAAGTGGAGGTAAGGTGACTGGCTAAGGTTTGGATAGTCTCAGTGAAGAAGGAGTTAAAGGTGTTGGCTACTTCTTCTTGGCCTTTCTAAGAGTTTCTCAGGGTTGGGGTGGAAGTTTTGCCTGGGTGCAGAAGGTTGTTAAAACCTGCCCAGAATTTCTTTGGGTTGTTCTGGTGTTTTGCTGGAGGCTGCAGAAGTATTGTTTTTGTCTTGGGTTATGGCAGTTTTGACATTTCTTAGTTGTTGAAATTTACAACGGTCTTGGGGGTTTTGTGGCTCTCCATTTTTCCCAGGCTTGGTCAAGTTTGATTTTGGATTTAGTATCAGTAGTGAGCCAAGGTGCTATGCGAGTTTTGGTTCTAATTTGTCTATGTGGAGCATGTGAGTCAAGTATCTTAAGGAACGTGTCATTGAAGTGGGACACACTCTCTTCTAGTGGAAGAGTCTTTAATATGGTCCAGTTGCAGAATTTCAGGTCAGCAAGAAATAATTGAGGAATTTTTTGTTTCTGATTAATCTATATAGGGGTGTTAGAAGTTGGGCATTTATGTTTAATGATATAAGTTATTAGGTGATCGCTGAGGTCACAGGAAGGGTGCCAGTGGTGTAGTTATTAGAGTCTCTATTAGTAAGGATCCAGTCAATTATACTTTCTTTTGAAGTGAGTTGCCTATTCTGGTTGGGGATAGGATATTTTGGGAGAAACCATATAGGTTAATAGGTTGTGGAGTTATATGGGTAGAATAGAGAGACCAGTCAATGTTGACGTCTCCAAGAACTATGGTTTCTTGTGGGTAGTTGATGGCTAGCCAGCTCAGGGATTGCTCCAGGTTTTCTGTGTTCTTCCTGGCGGGATATAGGTTACAATAAGGTTGATGCGTTTTTGAGTGTTTAGGCAGATCTGTAGGGCTATAATTTCTAGGTTTGAGATCATAGGAGGTTGTACTTGGTTCTTAAGGATGTTTAGTTTATTTTTAAACATAATAGCTATACCTCCACCTTTTTTCTTTGTACGATCAGCCCTGAGAATATTGTTGGGAGGATCTCTTCATTCTTAGTAGAGGGTTTTAGCCATGTTTCGGTTAGACACATGATGTCAGGGGAATGACTAGCTATGATGGCGTGAAGGTTGTGAATTTTGTTGTTAATGCTTCTTAGGTTCAGGTGTAATATTAGAAGGGAGTCAGTAGGTTTTTAAATTATAAGGATTAGAGATTGGCATAGTGGTGGGACCTGGGTTTGGGTGAATATCTCCATCGATATTAATACAGTTTTTCAAGTAAACTAAAAGTCTTTGTAGTTTAAATAGTATTTTGAGATTAGTTTTGTTATGTGGGATTTTGGACTATTTTGGGGGATATATTTTTGGCCTGGTAGATTGAGGGTGGTATATAACTGTCATGGAGATTAAATTGGGAGTTGGTGTGAATCTGTTTGGGAAAGGCAATGCTATCAGCAGATATTTTGAAAATGGCTGATGGTAGATTATCAGGTGCATTGTAGCAAGGTTTAAGTTGGAGGAGTAGTTTTTTATTGTACTTGTGGGGATGGGCTTTAAGTTGAAGGGAGAGGAAGGAGGTATGAGATCAGAGGGATGGGGGGCAGGTGAGGTTGAGATTAGATGGGGGTGAGGTAAGGAGGAGGACAATTTAGCTATACAATCCACAAAGAAGGAGTTGAATAGGGCGGCAGTTTCAAGATTGGTGAAGTTGGGCTTGGGACAAGGGTTATCTTTATTTCATAGGTGGAGAAGGGAGGAGATGGTGTTCCAGAATTTTCTAGGGTTGGTTGAGTGTTCAGATTGAAGTTTGGAGTAGTATGCTTTGTGGTCTCTAGTTATTAGTTTTTTTTTTTTTTATGGATTTGTGGAGTTGTTTGAGTTCAAGTAGGGAGTTAGGTTGTTTGTTTCTTTGGTATTGCTTCTATGTTTTGTCACTTTGGAGCATAGTTAGTTTAGTTTCTTTTGATAGCCAGGGAGAGGCTTTAGCCTTGACACGTTTGATTCTTAGATGAGTGTGGTTGTTGAGTAAGTTTAAGAAAGTTTGATTGAAGTAGGTGATGACATTGTTGAGGGGATGATTCTTAGGGGGGGTTCCAGTCAGTAAGTTTTAGACATTCGGATTAAGTTTGAGGGTTGAAGTAGGAAAGGTTATGAGTTTGAATGTAGTGATGTTGCTTTTGAAGAGAGGGCAGGCAGGTGGTCGCTGAGAGTGTCTGGGAGGATTCCTGCATTTGAGATAAGGTTGGGATGGGATATTAAGATCCAGTCAATGATGGTGCCAGAGGCCCCGTCTTTGTTTGGCCTGGTAGGAGAGTTTATTAGTGAAGTTGAAGAGGTTGACTATGTGAGATGGGCCTTGAGAGTTTATAGTGGCCAACATCCTCTGTCCTGGAAAGCCCTCGAATCCCTCCCCATACCCTAACTCTTCCTCTCAGGAAACAGCTACCCTCCTGAATAAACACTTTATCTCTTCCATCCAAAATCTGGTAACCTCTAAGCCAAACTCTACTTCGATACCCACCACTCCAAGTCCCACTAACACAACTTTGTTTTCTTTTGAGCCAGTTCCCATTACTTATATCAAATCTCTACTACTCAAGCTAAAATCCTGCTCTCCGTCCACTGACAATCTATCTCCTACATTCCTCAAACTTGCTGCTGACTCAATTGCCTATCCTGTATCTATACTAATTAATTGATCTATTCTGGAATCAACTGTCCCCACCCTTTGGAAATCTTTCTTAACTATCCGTCTTCATAAAGGTGGAAACTCCACTGACAACTCAAACTACTGACCCATTGCCATTCTGTCCCCCCTCTCCAAGATACTAGAAAAATGTATTCACTCGCAACTTCTCAATCACCTCCTCACACACCACTTACTTACCCCTACCCAACATGGATTTCGTCCTCACCACAGCACCACCACTCCCCTCCTCTCCTTCACTCATATCATTGCAGAGGCTCTAGACAACAATAAACTCATATCATGTCTCTTCCTAGATCTCTCCAAAGCCTTTGATACTGTCTCTCATCCTCTACTATCCAAACTCGCAAATCTCCACCTATCCCCCTCCACACTTGCCTGGTGTAATAGTTACCTATCTGGCAGGGAACAATCTGTCAAATGGCTCTCATCCTCCTCACCTTTCCTTCCCATCTCCACTGGTGTTCCCCAAGGCTCCATCTTGGGACCCCTTTTGTTTAACATCTTCACCAATGATCTTTACACCTCATGCAAAGAATCCTCCCTTATTCAGTATGCCGATGACTCCACACTTATATACATGTCAAATAACATTTCTGAACTACACTCCCTGACCCAACAGGCCCTACTATTCAATTAACAATGGCTCTCTCACAACCTATTGATCCAAAATCCCAAAAAGACCAAACTCCTACTTTTCCTTCCCTGTTCTCTTTCTCATCAGAAAATCTCCTTTTTTATTACATCTTCTAACAATACAAACATCCAACCTGACACCCACACAAAACTCCTATCGGTCATTATCGATGATGAACTCAAGTTCAACCTACACATACTCCAATGTATAAAAAAACAAACAAACCAGAAACTACGTCTGCTATATCGGAACAAAAAAATTCCTAACACCTGAATCTAGACTTAGCCTGGGCCAGGCACTCCTCCTCCCCTCTCTCTTATATGCCGCCCCAATTCCTACCAATATCCAGGCCTCCACTCTAAACAAACTGCAACAGACTTACCATAAAATAGCCAGATTCATTACTAACTCCCCATACAACTCACACCACTGCATTTCTTTAAACTCTCTTCAATGGCTTGAACTTCCCCAGTTTCTGCTATCTTATCAATTTCATATGCTACACTCTATTCTTTATAAACCCTTCTGTCCATCTCTATCTTCCTTAGTCTCCATCTACATCCCATCACGGACCCTCCATACTTCTAACCAACAATTACTTGATATCTACCACCCAAAAAGGTCAGTAGGCAAACTACTCTACAAACACTCCCTTGCCCATGCTTGGAACAAACTTCTCCTTGACTTACGTTCAATCTCCCACACCTCACACTTTAAAAATGAACTAAAAGCTTATTTTCTCAATTCCAGAACCTGCCCTTGCCATGACCTTACCTAGTCTTCCTTCCCTTTCTGTTCCCTCAAAAGGACCATACTTAGTACCTCATTACATCTCTCTCTCTAATGTGTCTACTATGCATTTGCACAATTTGATACAAACAAAAAATGTTTATTGTTGACCTATTGAACTTAATTAATGTAAAATTGTTACTTAGCTTCTTTTTAATGCAACTTTAACTTTATGCATGTAATCCAACATATGTGAATCGTTTTGCTATAACTGCTATTATATCAATATTGCTTAAAATTGTACTTGTTTTAAAATGTATTACTGGAGCTTTTCTCCTCAGGTCTCCACTGAAAATGGACCACAAGCCCAGTTGGACAAACCCTGTTAACAAATGTCAATAAATAAATAAATAAATAAATAAATAAAATAAATATAGTTAATGTTCATGTCAACTAGGATATAGGTTTCGTTTTTAATGTTAGAGGAAAACCAGGAAAGGGTATCTTCTAGTACTGAGATATTTTTGCCTGGGGGTATATAAAGGGTGGCTATGCATATGGACTTGTGATTATTGCTTTTTAGTAGAGCTATAGTTATTTTGTCATTGGCGAAGTTTGGGATGTGATTGGTGTATGTGGTAACGGTATAGGAGGAGACAATGATTATGGCTACACCTCCACCTTTCTTAAGTCCATCATTGCTAAACATTTGGTAGCCTGGTGGAAGAATTTCATTGCCTTTTATGAAGGGTTTCAGTCAGGTCTCTGAGACGGCTACTATATCAAGGGGGTTGTGGGAAAGCCAGGCATGGAATTTAGGTATTTTATTTCAAAGGCGTTGGGCATTGAATGTAGTGAGGAGAATAGATTTAGGAGTCTGAAGGTGTTTGGGAGAGGAATTAGTGGTTTATGTGGTGGTATTGGGCTCAGGGTTGAGATGGATGTCACCGGAGAGTAAGAGGGAAATTCGGTGGAGAATGAGTATAAGGTAGTTTAATGTGGATGGAGAGTTTGAGTGGTGGTAGGGAGAGGATTTGTTGGTATGAGGTTGGAGGGGTTTGTTATGTGAGGGTGGGATAGGTAGGATTTTGTGTTTGAATAGTAGGGTTGGGTTAGAAGACTAGAGTTCATGAGTTATGGAAGGGAAGGGTGGTGTGGAAGTATGTTGGAAAGTAGTTGTATAATTTGAAGGTGTGGTATGGGAGGTGTTAGGGAGTTGTGTAAAATAAGTGAGACAAGGGATGGAGGTTAGCAGGGCTGTTAGGTTTAGTAGATATGATGTGGTAGGGGGCATTGTTTAGGTTGGGTGTGGAGTTTAAGAGTCAAATGTGTGTGGTGGGTGGGGTACAATGTAACTGGATGGTAGGAGATGTGGTAGGAGTTAGGGATGAATAAATCAGGGATACCATGGAGATTACTTGTTTTTTTTTTTGGATGAATAAATGTACAAACAGAGGGGTGGTGTGTGGGAATTGGGGGCAGGGTAGGGGAGTGGAGTGAGCCTGCAGGGTGAATGAAGTGGATAGAGCCCCAGCAGTGGTAAGCAAACAACTATCAGTGATTGCAAGTAACAATTTAGGTAGCCGTTTTGCCAAATGTTTGTGTTATTTTTATGCCTTTAGCTGAAATTTTAAAACTTCAGTCTGTTGCAGCCTCTAAGCAGCAGTTTAAAGGTAACTGGCTAGTGGCTTGAGCACTGGACTGTTAGCTTGGGGAGTGGTGCTGCCAGATCCTTTCGATCGGAAAGAAGTAGCAGAGCGGCAGGGGTCTGCAACTGGTGTAAACAGTTAAAAGGAAACCACAAACAGAAAACAAAATAGTATAGCTAACTAAGAGAGTTGGCACTAGGGTAGTGACTAACTTATTGATGGCAGACAGAGACAAAGAGGCAAGGTTTTTAACAAAGAGTTGAGTGTTGGGGGGTGGTCTCAGTGGTATTCAGGTAGGCTTTACAGTAGACAAAGTAAGAATAATTTGCAGTATGAACTTGGAACATAGTTTAGTTTAAACTGGCTTTGCAGTAGAGCACAGGCATTATTTCAGGAGTTGGACCAGTATCTGTAAAGAAGGTAGAAGCAGTCTGGAAGGGAAGACAATTTGCTCTTAAAACCTGGGAAAGAGGAGGGGAGAGAGTGTGCTGAGTGTAAAAGCTAGGGAAAAACAAAAATAACAGATTCACACACATGTTGCACTTAATGGCATAACAGTTTGTCCAAAATAGAAAACTTTACAGCCAATGCAACTGGAATCATACACTATGAAAGTTGAATTTCATATAAAAAGCCAAGTGACTAAATAACCTTGCTTGGAACGTGGGAAAAATAATGGAGAGATTTTACAAAGAGTGTGGGCAAATTACAACTGTAATATTTAATAGCAACTGTAGTGTTAAATCTGTTACTATTCCTACGTGTCTTTTCCAAAATCTCTTTTAAATCCCTTTTATCCCGATGAATAAAAATATTTTTTTCACCTACTGAAGAAAGCACTTCAGAATTAACACGGATAATGTTCCAGATATTAGACACTACATTTTTCTTCATACCTCTATCTACTGTATGTGTGTCATGGCCATAGGCCTATAACAGTTAATGTTAGTGGACAGAATATTGTTGGTATCTTTTTCTTTTCTTTTCCCTTAAAATTCATAACCTCGTTATAAACTTGATGCACCATAGCCACTGAATAACCTCTTTGGGTAAACTTTTTTTTAACTGTGTACTGCTAAAATGGAAGGGAATATCACTCCCATTTTAAATTATTTATCCTAAATAATCACACTAAAGCTAAGACTAAATGTGTCATATATGCTAGTTAATTCTAAAATAACTTTGCCTTTATTAATAAAATCTAAAATACTCTGCTGCATTTTTCTAGTATATATCCTCTATATAAAAAGAGGATTATATTTCAGGATCAAAAAGGTTGTCACTGTTTTGCTCAAAGTAGTTGCAAAAGATGATAAAATATGAATTCTGGTAGCAGCAGTTTGCAGAGCTTTAATGTGCTAACCTATCCCCAGTGCAGAAGGATAACTTTAAGAAAATGAATGAGCATTAAACCTGCATTATGTGTCTAGCAAACTGAGGTGCAGGCAGTTTTCCATGATTAGAGCAAATGTTAACCCACATCTTACAGTTGTGTGTGTGTGAGAGAGAGAGAGAGAGAGAGAGAGTGTGTGTGTGTGTGTGTGTGTGTGTGTGTGTGTGTGTGTGTGCGCTCACTCGCATGTGTGTGCTTAATGGAATAATGGCACATATCCAGTACTAAAGTATGAAGTACAAAGTAAACTTTATGCAAGTTAAAGTCTGTCAGCTTGTAATTGGGCAAGTGCTCATAATTATGAGCAAAACAGACTTATGAGGTTCAAAATGTTATTTATTATTGATCTGAATAGAAGGAATGAACTTTGGTTACGTATGCACTACACCAACACTGACACACCCTTCTGCACAATGTCTTAAATATGGCCAGTATGAATATGTATATATTTTGTAGTTTAAGATAAAAGGAGATTCAGGATGTCTTCACACTTTATTGTACATCTACTATAGGTAAGCAACACACTATTTTATTTCTGAGCTGTTGTAACAAGGTGCTCTTTGGTCTTTACCAGTGAAATTACACCAACATCAAGAGGAATATGTATCTTAATTAAGCTTCTGAACTTTCAAATGGAAACTTCTGCATGGATGTTGTTTTACTGTTCTGTTCAAGGATCATTACTAATTGGAGTGCAGTTAAGATAACAGGCCCACAGAAAGTCATTAATTTCCATTGCAACAGCATTTTACCCAGCATCTGCATGCAATGAATTATATTGTTTACATGACTAAACATGAAGTGCCATATGCCAAGGTCATGCACATTTAAAGTTCTGTTTTTAATATTTTATGTAATGAAGAAAGAGTTACAGACTTTCTTTCCTCAGCAGATTAGAAAATACCAATTCATGAGTAAAGTTGTGTCATGAGATTTATGCACTGAAACACTATTAGCAGTCTTATCCACAATGACCATTTTAATCCTTGCCTGAAAGGATCATTTATTTATTTTTATTTACTTATTTTTGGATGTTAATAAGATCAATCACAGTGAGCCATGGGCCTCTTCACAGGGACAAGACTAGGAGAAAATCTCCACATTACACACTAAAGCACACATACATTTTTTTAATGATTAATCAGTATGCCTTTGAGAAGGAGGTGGAAGACTTAGACAGCCTGCAGAAAACCCACATACATGGCAACAGAACATAGAAAGTCTACTCTGGCAGTTAAAGTAAGGCATTTTGGGCTTGGAGTGAACCATTATGCCATTCTGCCTTTTAGTCAGTTAATATTAAAATTAAAAAGCTAATAAAGGAAAGTAAACCATATTTCAGTCTGAGTTAGAAGGCTGCTACCCTTTACATTACCTTCATAATAAATAACAGATTTCTTTTGACACATGTGTTTCCTTTCATTGTGGTTGTTACTTTATATGTGCCACACACACCTTTTAATGCCTTGAAAAAAAGCCTGAAGTGTGGGTGACAGACGGAGGGAACATTGATCACTGTTAGAAAAATAATATTTAGATGTACATATACTGTTAGCCATTTAAATACTGTATCAGTATTATAATGGAGGTTGCCTAGACATTGTATATCTCATAGTTGTTGCAGAACAGTGTGACTTATAGTAAAGTTACTTAACACCCAAATCTAAAAAAAAGCATCAATGTTTACTGAATTTATCCCACATTTGCAAAAAAGCATAAAAGTTTACTGAATTTATCTAACTTGTCCTGCTGCAAAGTGTTTTAAGTTGCAATTTGCTCCACACTGCAGACATCAATGATGTTTACTCAATATTATCCTAGAATGTTAATGGGCTCACTAATGCACTCAAACAGGCCACAGCATATATAAAAGCTATAAACATTTTTTTTTAACTTTTGAATTAAAATACTTGAAATTAGTGAAGTATGCCTTCAGCAGAGGATTTTTTCTTCCTATCCAACAGGCTGGCATAGAAATATTGCTATCATGATTAGAAGAGGAGTTCCATGTAAGGTAGTTAAGACTGGCGGTATGGAGGTATGTTATTCCTAACCGTTTGCTTCAAGAATAGAAAAATAATTATTGTAAACTTATACTAACTGTGAGAAATTAATGAAACTGAATTTACCCAAAATTATACCAGGGCAGTGCTTCATAAGTGCCTTTGGTTTGAGGAAGGGACTTTAATAAGGTACTTGTCATTCATGAGGCATGTATTAGCTTCCATATGCAGAGAATCCTTCCATTAATCTAATTAACCATTAAGTGTATGACTTTAGTTGCTCTGTCAGATTGTTTCATTTTGCAGCTCCCAGACAATGTGTACACTTGTTTTTTGTATAATTTCTATTGATACTCACAAATGGATAAACTTTTGGTTACTAATGAACACAAGTATTTGTTGGTCACTTTGATACCATTCCAACAGCACTCTTGGGCCAGGCCCCTTTTTTATTTCAAATTCCATATGGCTATAGTAATGGGTATTCAGCACTGGAAGCTTAATGTAAGTTTATTGCAAAGAGCAGACAAGACAGTTTACTGGAGAGTGGATGTGACTGGTACAATAGGAATCTAGTAGGTACCCAGAAATTTGTGATGTATTTAAAGGACAACAATGGGTTTTCTGTTATTAAATGCTCAACTTCTCTGTCCTTTTTCTCCCTATTTATTGTCCCTGCTATGAACAAACATCAACATAGCATTTAAAATATTTTAAATTGACTGTTTCTCTCCACTAGAACAGTAACATACTGTACTGTGGTGGTTTCACTTTCAAAAAACTTTTATCCCGCCCTGGAAAAGTCTCCAATTCATTGATGTCATCAAGGCCACTAAATAAATACAGGTAGTTTTCTGGCCAGTTCCCTCCCCAAACAGACATCACTATGACTGTCTTAAAAACCCACCCATGCTGTGATGTCACAGATCCCGGGTCCTTTCCCTACCCATACAGAAAGTAAAGGCTAGAACAAGGAAACAGTACATGAGTCAAGTCTCCTGCTGTGAGCTGTCAATCACAGAAGGTAACAGCTCAAATTACACTTAGCACTTTGACAGCTAGGGACGTTAGGTGTGAAAGGGGATGGAAAATGAGTCAAAGTAGTACAATTCAAATTGCACAAAAATAACTGCAGTTTAGCCATTCTAAAAGAATCAGCAATAAAAAGCACCTTGAAATTCTGTTTTGTCGCATTTGCACTGTTTGTGTTTTAGTCATTGAATGGCATGAAATCTTACTTAATACTAACTGACAGAAAGACAGCAGTGTATGCATGTAAAATCAATGCAGTGACAGGAACTTTAGGAAGAAAGAGGCCTTCATGATGTAACTTTTTACAGATGAGCACTGCATTGTGGGATACCTAGAAGCAGACTAAACAATCAGAATTACTTCAAGATGCCAGACCCCATGTGGTCAGACTCAGAAATTATGTATAAAAATATTTAAAAACCTGTAAATCATCCCCGAGTGTTATTAAAATGTAGGAAACACCAAGCCATGATGAATTAAACATGTTTTTTGAGTCTGTGGGTGCAGTTCTCCTTTAAGAGAGCAATGGCAATAATTGGCTGTACTTGTGAAGGATTATGTGGATGTGATTATGAGAAAAGTGGTATCAAACATGATGGACTTCAAAGGAGAATTAATGTTGGCTCAAGGCAACATTATTAGCAATCCTTAGATTCACAATAGGAGGTCCAGGAGTTTAGAGAAAAGACTAGTAAACCACTACTATACAACGTGAATCAGGCACAAAGTGCACTCATTCTGTGAAATTTTGAGATAAACCTGGCAAACTAAAAGTTTCTAGTACTAAGACTTAGATAGAAGATTCTTTACAGACTGGTTTATAAACTGAAAGATCCTGTTCCTAGAGTGGTCCAGCTGAAACCTACGGGGGTCCTTGAGACCTCTAAAAATGATTACTCATATACAGAGGAGTCATCTGGGATCTCTCAGGGATGGGAACTAACTGATCACTTATCCCAGCTTTCAAAGCTGGATCACTATCAGGCAATATCTTTAGGTACCAAAATCACAGTAGAAGATATATATTTGGCAGTGATCGAACAGGCTAAGGATAAGACACTGGCTCTAGATAGACTATTCCAGGAGGTATTTATATGGAGGGAATAGTTTTTTTTTTCTACACCACTTTATTAGGCCTTCCAATTATATATTCATCTCAGGCCAGGTATCTTGCTCTTGGAAGCAAGTTATAATTTCAGTTATTCTAAAAACAAGGAGGTGATCCTTTGCCAATGGAATCTTATGGAACAATCTCTATTCTTAACAATGGCTTTAAGCTTTTTATGGCAATATTGTCAAAAAGATTAGCAAAGCTCCTTACTATTTGGTATACATGGAACAGACTCGGTTTTCCCTATAATGAACCTTTTGATAACATAATTAAGCCTGCGCTAGCAATAGATGATGCTATTAACTCATCCAAATGCTTATATTGGCTATTTTAGTCATGGAAAAAATGCCTTTGATTAGATGAATTGCAATTCTTTATTTGAAGCATTGACTCATGAGAGGGTACTTCAGAGATTTTTAAAACTGAAGATCTTTATAAAAGCTCAACAACTAGGATAAATGTGGGAGGCTAGTTTATCAATGGTGATTAATTTCTCTAGAGGAACTAGGGAGGGGTGACATTTCTTTCTATTATTTGCTTTGCATTTGGAACCTTTGACAGCAATATTGTTAGATCTCCTTTCCTGTGGTATATCATACAAGGTCATTAATGCAAAATATCTTTGTATGCATATGATCTGTTGGTCTATTTAGGTAACCTTAAGAGGAACTTACAGCTGCTTTTTTTAGGATATGGACTTATGTGGGAGGCAATCATGCTACAAGAAAGATGTGTAAAAGACAAAGACTGTTAAAAAATTATTCACTATGAGAAGAGACTTGAGCAAGGGGGAATTTTCCTTTGTTGAGGAATTTAATGAAATAATTACTTACTTATAGCTAATACTGATGAATACTGTTGCTACCTTAATAGAACTAGTTGATCTGGAAATTTTGTTAAAAGCCAAATACATTTTTTAAAAATAATGTATCTGGGTTTTTCATGCAAGATCCAAGCAGTTTCATGGCATATTCTTCTGTTAATACTGTGTGTATCCCAAGGTCTACCTCTGTTACCTCCCACAGCTATAATTCTCAAAGTTAAAAACTTAGATTTAGAGATTATCTGGACAGGGAAGAAACTAAGAATAAGCTGGGACACATTGTCACTTACTTCTATGTAGGGGGGATGAGGAATTACCTTATCAAGAACTTTGTAGCAGGTAGCTATTCTCAGTTGTTGCCTGAAGTGTTAGTCCCTGACTACAGGGCTATCCAGCAACAAATAATGCTATTTTGTATGTGCAGTTTGCATGTGCCCTATATGGGAATTTAAGGGACAAGAAAAAGCAGCCATCTTAGGACTGGCCATTTAATCATTACTAAATTTCTTACTGTCACTTGTTAGACATTCAGGGAAACTGTCATTCTCACCTGATTTGAAGATCTTTTGCCTATAGATCCTTCTAAGTTTTGGGGTCCACACAAGGACATCGCCAGGTAGAAAATGGCCTAGTCTTATAATCTTTTTTGTTGGGAACATCTCTTAGAGAAGACAAGCATACTGACTGACATGTTTTTAAATAGAAATAAAGATAATGGGAAGATTTAAGAAACTTTTACGGGCAGTTGGTTGAATTTACTGTAAGATGGACTGACTAGCTACATTGAGTGTATTGGACAATGGAGAACCGAAGTGAATATTACTTAAAAAATATTATAAGATTAGTTTATTAAATTTTAATCATCAGGAAACTGAAATATGTAGGCTGTAGAGTTTTAAAATGACAACTGATATAGATATGTGGCTGAGATCTTTGCTGCTCCATAGAACTGTAGCCATTTGAGGATATTTCATTTTTAGTTGGCAATGCTAATTTAAATATTTTATCCCCTTGAAAATCTAGCTATTTCCAGCAGCTCTAACTGCTGAAGTTGAGGCATGGGGCTGATGGAACACTGGTTTATATCTTTTGAGAATGTTCAGGACTGGATTACTTTAAATAAGAGATACAAGCTACATCTCAGGCAATTTGACTGGGCATCAGTCTCCAGATCAGATATTAAATTTGAAATCAATTTAAGTAAGTTAACAGATGACAAGATGGTCTGTATGTTTTCAACTGATGCCCCAAAAGCATTTGATAGTGTTAATTTTGCTTTCTTAGTTTGCTCACCTCATTATATCTATATTATCCCGAGCTGTAAAATGAATTTAAATAAGTTTCATTTTTTCCCATTGCATGAAACTGAATAATATAGCTATTTTCATGCATCTATTTTTTTTAGTGTGGAATGAAATTTTGCAAGAGAATAAAAGATTGTTTATTTTGTCCATTTTTTTTCTATAACATTCAATTTTTGAATTTAATATCTACCAGTCATTTACATTTCACTATGCAAGCTATTCCAAAGAGTTTATTTAAGAATATTCAAAAGGACATGAGAAAGCACTTTTGGTTAGTTAGGTCTCTGTCCACAAGTTATATAAAATTGACAGCCCTTAAAGTATGTGGTAGTTTGGAAGTATCAGACAGATATGTACATACAGTGATGCATAGCCCAACTGCTTAAAAGTATAGCCTGCGATCACTACATCTGAACTCATTACTGCAGGAGCTCTGTTACAAGGCCCCTACACCTACAAGTTTACAAAGAATTTTGTCAGTGTTTAACAGCCTGTGGTCAATACACCTTATCTCAGTATTGTATGAGCTCTCCCACAAGGCCCTACACCTACAAGTTTACTGAGAATTTTGTCAGTTTCTAATAGCCTGTGGTCATTACATCTGACTTCAGTATAGCAGGAGCTCTGCAACAAGGCCCTGCACCTACAAGTTTACAGAGTATTTTGTCCTGTATAATAGCCTGCGGTCACTATATCTGACCTTGATTTTGCAGGAGCTCTGCAACAAGGCCCTAGTACACCTACAAGTCTACTGAAAATTTTGTCAGTGTTTAATAGCTTGCGGTGACTACATCTGGCCTCAATATTACAGGAACTCTGCCACAGGGCCCTATACCTAAAAGTTTACTGAGAATTTTGTCAGTGCTTAATGTATTTATTTTGAAGAACCTTGCTGCATATTAACTTTAGTCAATTACATACATGCCTGCTTTGTGACTGAAACTCTCTGTGAAGTAGTTCATGCATACTAAGGAACTCTAACTGAGTTGGCCACTGTCGCCTTTTGCTTGACCAGTAAACTATACTGCATGTGCCAGTTATTTAGTCTCAGGAAATGACAGACAACTTGTTTTACTTGCATCGTTTTGTTAATTGCTTTGCTCTAGCTATAAACTGGTTGATCTCAGTTGTAAATTGACCTGAGGGTGGGAAGCCTGCTACACTTGGCTTTGCTTAGCTTCCCTGCTTTATTCCCAATTCCCACACACCCCCTCTTACTTTAAAATTATATTTGCTACATTTACATTTCACTTGTGACGAATTCCAAAACCCTCCCCCTACTTCCCAATCTGTTTAAATTTTAGCCCCATTCCCTCCATACTGTTTTGCACTTTATCCATTTATAATCATAACCCTCCCTAATAGTACCTATCTATTCCACATTGTACCTTTTTCCATTCCCAAATAAACCCTAATTTCTTCTAATTTTGACTACATTATTGTACTCTATGCTTTAGTTCCCATCTATTCCTTACATTCCAGAAAAGATACCAGGACAACCTACCTCTCTTCCTTTATAGAAAATACTTCTCTCCTTACCTATCCTCTTCCAGCAATCAGAATCCACCATCACTGCATCTCCTGCTGTCCTGCAACTTCTTGTTTCCTTCTTCATTGCTACTTCCCCACCACCTGACATCTATAAAATACAGATTCCTGTACTTAATTATGCTACTCTTCAACTTGTCCTCTGTTCTTCTCCTCCTACTGTGTCATCTTTTATCCTACCATGACTCAATAATATCTCACAACATCTCTCCAACTCTGCTCCAACCATCTATCCATACTTCCCCTTTACGCTCACCACACATTGCACCAAACCTATTTAATAGTGCCCCTCACCTTTATTCCAAATATAGGCTGATTAATTTACTTCAGCTCAAACAAACCAAAATTAATTTCATGAATTCTTTATAAAAATAAGTATGATTAATTCCCCAATATTCTAAAATCCTTCTCGGAGGAGATATAAACCCTAATCCTAGCCCCATCTATCACAACAATCATAAAGATAATTCTCTCTCACACACTTCTGTAACCCAGAAACAGCCAGTCCCCAACCCTGGTGATCTAAATTTTGTTGCAATAAATGTTAGAAGTATAACAAATAAAACTGATGGACTACATGCCTGGATGGGTCTATATCATATAGTTATTTATTTGCATTTGTTAACCGGGTTGGTCCAGCTGGGTAAGAATTACCCTTTTTCAGTGGAGACCCGAGGGGAAAAGCCCCAAACAGACATACAAATACATACGAATAGAGACAAATTAACAATATTACAGAGGAAAACAATATTATGGGTACAATGGATAAGAAAAACAAACAATGAAAGTTTGAGAATATATATTAGAAATTCCAAAATGTCGAACACCATATGTTCGAACTTGGAATTTCGAATATTGAAACCATTGAACGTTCAAAATAGCAAATTTTTTCCCAGGGAAAACATTTGCTGTTCCGAGAAACATACACACAACACAAGCACACCAAAATAAATAAACCACACACATACAGTTAACAAAACCCAACCCCACATTAAACCACACATACATTACTAACTATCAACTTACCTTACCCGCACCCTAACCCTAAGGTCCGTAACTATCGCAAACATACCCTACGAAACTATACACAAACAAAGCAATAAATACACACACATACAGTTAACAAAGCACAACCCTACATTACACCATACATACATTACTAACTATCCACTTACCTTAACCCAGACCCTAACCCTAAGGTCCGTAACTCTCACACCACAGTGGAGGAAATAGCGAAGCGATGGAACGGCCCACCAAAATCTTGCCCTAGGTTAGATTTCGATGTTCTAGGGCTTCACTATTTTCAACATTCGATGTTTTGGGTTCGGCATTTTGACGTTCATCATTTTACGTGTTCGGAATTTTGATACAGACCCGCCCGGATTTCCTAACATAAGCCTGATGTTCTCACTGTGACTGAAACTTGGCTTAAGTCCAGCATAAATGACTCTGAAATTATACCTTCTGGCTATAATATCATCCATAATGACTGTATAAAGAGGAAAGGTGGTGGTATTGCTTTAATGTTTCCCAGTACCTAACGCATTTCCCCTTACACCAAACCAACACCAAAATTCGGTTCAGCAGAGATTCTTATTGCTTTCTTTAAAATAAACAGTTATAAACAAATATGTATTACCGTCCTTTACATCCCTCCTGGTGACAATACAGCTATACTAGAAGATATCCTATACTGGATATCCATAGCATTTCCATAAGAAAAAAAATATTAGTAGGTGATGTGTATATCAATTGGTTGGACATAAACTCTAACTCCCATACATCTAGCATGAATTTATATGGTTTCACACAACTAATTAATAGCCTCACACATTATAGCAAGACATCAAATTCTCTATTAGACTGGATCCTAGTATCAGACCCTAGCAAATGCTCCACCATAGGTACAGTGTCTCTCAGTGATCATCTCCCAGTCTATACAACTAGAAACATCCAGCTAAACAGCATATTTATAAAACAACGCATAACCTTTCCAAGTTTAACACAGAAATGTCATTGCTACACTATCATGTATTAACTGGAGCTTCCTAAAAATCCTCCCCTTAGAGATGATGCTGTAATTGCATTCAGTACAACCTTTCTAAATATCCTAAATAGCCTTGCACCTCCCAAAAGGAAGATACTTAAAACAAATAATGCAATTTGGCTATCCAAAAAGAGTAGAATGCTAATGCAGGATAGAGAAGGGTAATGGAAAGAATGGCAAAAATATAAAACACCTCAAATGGATGGCGCAGTGGTACAGCAGTTAACGTTGTTACTTAACAACTAGAGGTTCGCTGGTTTGATTCTCGACTGGGGTGCCTTCTGTGTGGAGCCTGCATGTCCTCCCTGCATTCATGTGGGTTTCCTCTGGGTGCTCCGGTTTCCTCCCACATTACAAAGACGTGTTTGGAGTGTTTCTCCCTGGGCCTCCATTGAAAATTGGCTCACTCCAAGTTAAACTTTCCTGGTAAACAAATGTTAAATAAATAAAGTAAATGAATAAATACCTTGAAAACTTCAGAATGTTTGCAATCATACCAAAATGCAAATAAATGTCAAAAATATACTATATATACAACTTTCAGAACATTACTAAACACAGTCCTAAAACATTTTGGTCATCCATTAAAGAAATCTTACATCCCGGCCAAAAATTCAACTCAAACCCCTCTCCTGATAACTCATCACTCAAAACTGCAATACAGTTCAAATCTTATTTTATAGATAGTATAGTGAGGTTAACCAACATCAACATCTAATCATAGCCCTGCCCAGCAGCTACATATTACTACATCCACTTTCATCTTCAAACCTGTGCCCACATCCTATATAAAACTACTCTTAAACAAACTGAAACCATGCTCTTCTTCAGTTGAAGACTTTCCAAGTGAGTACCTAAAAATAGCAGCCAGTAGCATTGCCTATCCTGACTCAATCCTTATAAAAAGGCCAGTCCAGGAATCCCACATCCATCTCTCTGGAAGAAGTCACACATTATCCCTCTACACAGAGGTGGAAATTCAGCAGACATTAATAACTTAAGACCTATAGAAATCTTATCTCCCCTTGCCAAATTACTTGAAAAATGTATTCAAAAACAGTTGCTAAACTATCTCCTGCAGGAAGAACTCCCCCGTACAACATGGCTTCTGTCCTTCCTATAGTACTAACACTGCCCTTCTAACCTATATAGATACTGACAGTAAAGCTAGAGATAATGGCAAACTAGTCTTTTATTTATTTCTAGACTTGTCTAAAGCCTTCAACACAGTGTGTAACAGCAAACTTCTACTTCAGATGTCCTCAATAGGTCTCTCTCAGCCTACTCTTCTGTAGTTGAAAAGCTAACTGTCTAATATGTATCAGTCAGTAAAATGGCACTCCACATTCTCTCCTTACCTCTCGGTCACCACCGGTGTACCACAAGGCTCTGTCCTTGGTCCCCTCCTGTTTAACAATTTTACCAACAACCTTTATACTTCCACACAACAGGTCAACCTAATACAATATGCAGATGATTCCACTCTTATTTGTACATCTGACAACATATTAGACCTCCAAAAATTACTCAGGAAGCTTTAACAGCCACAGAAACATGGCTTTGAAACAACTCACACTCAACCCAAAAAAGACCAAAATGTTACCCCCCCCAAATACATCTCATGAAAACAAAATTTAAAGCCCTCTCTTGATAACACAACCATTGAAGACATTTCTCATAGCAAACTATTAGGAGTGCTAGTGGATGATAATCTTACATTCATTTGTAAGACTGTAAAAATGTATACATTTTATGTATGGCTATTTGCATTCCTTATCGCCACAGTGGGAACATGGGTAGCTTGAGAATGAATTTTAAGATTAATTAACTGTTACATTGGTTAATTGTTTTGGTGATGGGATTGGGGTATTTAAGAATAGTATTTGTAATGGCTTTATACAGATGAAGTCCTGGTGTTTAGAGGTGATTTTGTTAAGCATTAATAAAGGCTTGTTTTTGCAACTTTATAACTTTGGAAGTGGTGTCTCCTTTCATCTGGTGCCTTTGACTGCCCTCTTTTACAGTTTTACTGGTTGCTGATGGTTGCAGCCTTTGGGCACATTGTTCCTTTTGTTTGCTCTTGAATCTTACGCTTGACCTGCATATACAAAATTGCATAAGAAAAACTCATCAAAAACTAGGAATGCTTTACAGACCCAAAAGCTTTCTCATCGATGCAACTAAAACTACACTTGCTACTACTTATCTCCTCCCCATACTCTCATCCTTACTAACCTCCAGGCTTCACAAAAATTAAAGCTTGAACAATGCTAAAACAAAGTTGCTCAATTTGCGGCACATACCCCTTTCAGAACTTACCACTATATATCACCAAAAAGCCTTAATTCGTTAGAACTGCCACGTCAACTAACATATACACAACTTCTTACCACCTATGAAATTATCCAGCATCCATCTGCCTGTCTAGCACTAAAAAACATTTTACACAACTATGTTTCCAGTCAGTCATTGCAATCCAGTGACCAAAAACTCCTGTCAGTCTACAAATCAATCAAATCTGCTGGGCATTGTTTGTTCTTGTACAAGGTTACTAAGGCCTGGAACTCTTTTATATGTATCCATCACGTCTATTCCTTCCCTCCCATCTTTCAAAACCACTCTGAAAGACTTCCTAGCTAAAATCTGGCTCTGTTCTTGCTCAACTCCAGGATAAACTATATCCGTAAATGTGAACAAGTATCTTTTCATTCTTTATACTTTCTTACTGTCCCTTCCTCACTTACTTCCTTACTGCTTTCTAATTCTCTTCCTTGACTTTCTCTGTAAATATTTCATAAGCTTGTTTTTCCCTCATTTCATATTGCAGTTCCTATTTGTATTAGATTAACTTACCTTTTTTCTCTAAAAACTGTCCAAACTTTCTCTAAATATAAAATAATTGGCATATACCTTGTATTATAGGTTCATACTAGGCTATCAGCCCTAGGGTCTATGCAAGCCTAGCTATAACAATTCCCTGGATATTTCTTTACACAATATTTACTTCTCTGTTTTGATTCTAAACCAGTGTTTTTATATCATGTCTAATCAGTTAAAATTATTTAAACTGCAGATGTTATTGTTTTACATTTGAAAATTATAAAATTATTGTTCTTAAAATATTTTGGAATAATTTGGAACTTTTCTCCTTGTAATTCCACTGAAAATGGGCTTCTACCCAGTTGGACTTTCCCAGTAATCAATAAATACATAAATAAATAAATATCTTTTTTTTCATGTAATAGTCAGTAAATGCATTTTCTAATTGTATCCTGCAAAGGGCTTCTGTTCAGTCTTGAACCAATTCTCTGCCTTACATCCAGTGAGTCCAGGAAAATGTTTTGGCTTCCCTGAAACTCAAATGGGATAACATGTACAGAAAATAAATCAATTAATAAATAAATAAACCAAATGGTTACTCAAGCTACAATAACAGTAGTGAAAAAAAAATCTGTGCAACATGCAGGTAACAGAATAGAGATGGGACCAATGGGGCAAAGAAAATGGGCCTACACACTTTGGAGACGTGGATGATCTACTTCCAAGCTACAGATTCATGCAACTGCACTTTGCTCACAGCCTCATTTACTCAAACCAGGCATATTATGTACTGGCCAGGAAAACAGACCTGACCTGTTACGAAAAACAAACAAAAAAAAAAAAAACGATTAACTCTTCATACAACACTGAAAATGTCAGCAGCCACATTTTAAAATGGTAATGTTGAATAGCACATTTCTCACATTTTTGAACATGGAGAGTATGACTTCCATTTACTACATACTTATTGTATTGGCCACAAAGTCCAGCACATTGAACATTACTGCAGCAGTCTGTCTACCTGTCCATGGCCTACTTAAAAGCTATCAGCAACTGAATTAAAACTAGTACTACTTACAATCTCTGAACCTTTCATTGTAGGCACTGCTTGGACCACCCAGGGAACCAAGAATTGCTGGACATGTGCTGCTACTGGTTCTTAGAATAAAAAAGGAACAGCCAATAGACCATTCATTGCTGTTGCTCCTCAGTGTTACAACTTCCCGTATATTAAACATTAAGCTAAAATAAATCTTAGTTCACATAAATAAGTGTACTTGTAAGGCACTGGGCCTAAATGGATTGTCTCACTACATGCCTAATGAGTTGGCAGCGTTATGTGAGTACATGAAGTCCCTCTGACAGAAAATAGAGTAATATTATAGGACTGCCAATGTGGACAGTAGTCCCCTTACACAATGGTAGGCCTAGAAAAGACCCAGGATACTACAGGCTAAGGCTTAGCAGTCAAATCTTGGGCAGGGTATTGGACTTTCTAAGTTCTAATTTCCCCAAAAAACACTACATTTTATTGATTTATTGCTTTTGTTCAGCAGGAAAATCCAATTGGGCACAAGCCTCAGTTTCAGTGAAGGTCCAGGGGGAAAAAAAGCTCCACAAAACATATTGATTCAAAGAGATATAATAAAATACATGCTGCATTACATACTGCAAAATTAGAATATTGAAGCAGATAATGAAAACAAAGTTTATTGTAAATACTATACACTGTGCAGAGAATACATCGATAGCACAAATAACAGGCCAAAATGTTATCAGAACATGAATGGAAGCTGAGCTAAAAGTTTAACACAGCATGATAGGAAGCTATGCTTAAAGTTTAGCAGAGCATGATGGGAAGCTGTGCTTAAAGTTTAGCAGAGCATGATGGCAAGCTATAGAAGGCAGGAAAAGAAGTAAAGTTTAAAAGAACAGAATGGCAGGGAGAGATACAGAAAGGATTAAAGTTATATATAAATATATATGTGTGCTTGCTGGGGGGAGGGGTGCTAGCCATAGAGAGCAATGAGTAAGGAGATGTTAGGTTAGGACATGAGGAAAATGTGAGAAAGGGTATAACTGAGAGAGAGAGAGAGAGAGAGAGTTAGAGTCACAGAGCAGTGGGAGCAGATGGTATGGAGTTGGGAGAAGAGGCATGGGATGTTGAATGGGGCTTTGTGAGGGTAGGTGGAGTTAACTGGGGAAAGAGCAGTGGCAAAACCAAGAGTTAGCTAAGTGGGCTTTTAGGTGGGTTTTGTATAGTTGTTGAGATTCAGTTTCTTTTTGCGTAAGTACAATAGAGTTCCAGAGTTTTGAAGAGTGGCCATAGGATGGGGAGTCTCCTGCAGAGTTGTTTTTTTTTTTGGATATAAACAGCTATGGGGAGTCTTCTGTAGAGTTTTTTTTATTGGAATATAAACAGTAAGGGTTAATTCATGTAGCATAAGACTCTGGGCGAGGTGAAGAATTCTAAAATATTATTTAGGGTTAGAGTTTTTAGGTTTGTAAATAAGATTATGTGTGTTTAGGAGCTGATAGAACTTTCAGTGATTTACAGGGTCTAGCCATTGCTGCTGTCTCTGGGCTAAGCAATGGTGGTTTCTTTGGGGAGATGAGAATTAAGTAATATTGTTATAACATTTTTGAAGCTTTCCTAACAGAAAAGCTTGTATATTTATGAGAATGGGAACAGAATAGAGAAGTGTGGGGAGAAGGTGAGGTGATGTCATATTTTTCCTGACATGGTCAGCTAGAAATTATTGAACCCTGTACAGTGAGCCAAGGTTCTGGTGTGTTTTTTAACTGACTGTTGGATATGGTAGCTGATTTTCAAGTTTTCATCTACATATATGCTTAGTAATTTAGTATGAGTTATCAGCTCAATTGTTGTGGAATTCACGGAAGTTCTAGAAAAGTTTGTTTTTTGGGATGAGAGATTATTAAGAGTGAAAGGCATTAGTTTTGTTTTGCTGGGGTTCAGGAGCAGCTGGACATTGGTCAGCCATGCTTCTGTTGAGGAGAAGAACTCTTGGGTAATTTTGTTGGAATTTGTTTAGGTTCTAGGATGAACATATTAAGGTGGAGTGATCTGCATATTATATAATAGAGACAAAATTACTACCAGAATGGAGATCATTAATGAAAAAGTTGGATAATACGGGATCAAGAACAGATTGTTGGGGAACTCCAGCTGATACAGGAATAAAAGTAGGGAATGGATTTTGCAACTTCACTGCTTGGAAGCTATTGCTGAGATTGCTACGGAACATATTAGGGTTGGGTTATTAAGTCAAAGCAGTGACAGTTTAAGTTTACTGTGATAAACAGTGTCAAAGGCTGTGCTTATATCAAGGAACAAAGAAGGTACTATGCTGCCTTAACTTGGTTGGTGTTAACTGTGTTTATAAAGCTAAATAGGGTAGTTGTGGTGCTGTGGTATAGGTGGAAGCCATGCTGAGATGGAGAGAGGAGAACATTTTGGGTGATGTGGTATAGAAGCTGTGATTGTATGCATTTCTTGAGGATTTTTCATACATGAGAAAGAACAACTACATGTTGGTAGTTGGTTAGTTCACTGGAGATACTAATGTTCTGAAGAGGTAAAATGTATGATTTTTTTCCCACAGGCATGGGACCAGAGATTCAGTGATAGAATGGTTTATCCAGACTGAGACTGGATATGCTATAGCTTCAACTGCATTTCTGAGGTATTCTGCAGGGAGGTTGTTAGACTGATTAATGAGGCACTATATGAAGTGGGTTTTGAAGTGCTGTTCTGCTGGGAGGTTGTCAGACTGATTAATTAGGCGTTATATAAAGTGGGTTTTGAAGTGCTGGATGATATTGTTCTTATCTGTGGGCTGGCAAGGCTTGGGGTGGGTTAGGTAGAATGACCGGGTTTTAGTAGTTGATTAACAGAGGACCAGTATTGGGGTGGGGGGGTATTTTGAGTGATGATTTGGAGATTTGTGTTGAAGTTTTTTTATGAAGTTTGATATTATATTTAGTGCAGTTCCTGATGTGTCTGTAAGTCAGTAAGGTTTGAATGGGTTTTGTTATGAGTCCAAGTCTTCCAAGCCTTATTTCTTTGTTTCATTAGCTGGTCAGTACTCCTGTATAGCCAGAAGGCAGGGATGGATTTTACTTTTATTGTTCTGAGTGGTACAAGCTCATTCAGGATGCTTAGAAAAATTCTATTAAATTCAGAAACAGCATCTTGTAAAAAGAGGTGTTTTAGCATATCTCAGTTAAATAATTTTAGGCTACAGATAAAAGTGTGGTTATTTTAGTGTGCTAGGTTACATTGTTGCTTCATGCATGTCTTTCCAGATCAGTTTGATCCATCTGTAGGGTTATCTCTGATGTGGGAAAAAGAACTCTGTATATGGTGGTGTCTCTGGGATTAAGCAAGGCCTTTCAGACTGTGATTCCGTCACACTGTTTTAGAAATTAAACAATATGACAAGACAGCCCCTGGTAAGGTGGACAGCAAACTCTCTGGCTGACCAGAGATAACAGATGACACGTAAAGGCAGCTTCTTGAAGTAAGATCAGTATCCAGTGGTATGTGTCTAGTTTCAGTATTAGGAATATTTAATATATTTGTGCCAGACAACACATTGAGTTTATCATAACAGGTACAACATATTTGCTGATGGCAGTTAGAATGGTGTTGAGCTTATGCCATGGACTGAGGCCATGGGTTACTGTGAAATCTGATACAGATGAAGGAGTAGCAGAATTAGTGGCAGATGGGATTTAATGCAAAACAGTGCAATGAAATGCAGACTAATAGGAAAGTCTGAGAAAAACAGGTCTATATTATGTGATAGAAGAATTTCTTCTTCAAACACATAATAATCAACACATATACAGCGAACGCTGTAAACCGTGAATGGCCACATCCTTGAATTTTTTCCTCGTGGAAAAGATTCAGTTGGCTGTTACTGGGAATTGCCCTTTTCTTCAATGTCGAATGATCTCAGAGTTAGTATATTTAGTTAGGGAGAGTGTGGGGGGGGGGCAAAGCCCCCCACTTAATTAGTGTTTTAAAGTTTGTTTTTTATTTTATGGCCATGTGAATTTTTTCCTGAGGAAAAAATTTGAGGACGTGACCGTTTGCAGTTTACAGCGTTCGCTGTATACGTGTCGATTATTATGGGTTCAAAGAACAGATTCTTTGATCACATAATATAGACCTGAGGAAAGCATACACACTGGGAAGTGTAACATTATAAAGCAAAGGGAGGAACAGGAATGCATACATTACAGCAGATACCCTGAAAAAATTATGTCCAAGAAATAGGAGATACCACAAAGATAAATGAATGAAATTTAAGACATTATTCTAACCAGCACCTGCAATTTATACACATCAGATTCTGCCTTCTTGTAAGCGTAGGCTCAGACCAGTTAATACTGCTTTTTATGGGCACCCTATCAGAAGTAAGAGGTCCTGACCTTTAAAAAACAGAGTGAGCTTCTAATAAATACAGTGAATTCCAAAACTCACCGTTACATCTTTAAAGTGTTTTTTTATCCAGTTATGTTTGGCACTTCTTTCCTTGTTACTTATACTAATCTCAAGATCAGTGTACCACAGAATAGCGCAACATATTTCAAGATACCACAGTCTTGGAACTATTACATATTTCTACTATTAACACTTCCATTTTCACAGCTTCACAGCTATCATCCTCATACATCTAGTTAGCTCTTCTCACTAGTACATTTCCTAAAGCAGTTTATGCAGGGGAAGAGACAATACTGACAATACTGATATAGAGTTCACAAAAGAACCTAAAAAAAAAACAAAACAAAAAAAGCAAAATTATTCTGGAATTTTGGAAATAACTGCATCATAACACTCAACTGGCAGACACTGAAAATGGGAAAAAAGGCCCTTGAAAAATAGGTACATCCATCCAAAAATCTAGGCATCTAATTAGTATAAAATTTCAATAACAAATAGCACATAACAGCACTTGGTATTCTATAGACCACCAAGAGGTGACCTATGTCTGGCATACAATGCTTCTCCAACCCATTACTGAAGGATTTACTGCACATCAGAAAGTCAAATGGCATCAGAAATACTCCAGGGATATAAACCTCTTCTGCAACAATAACAGGATGGTTTGGAGGGAGAGTCATATTTCACAGAGGATACCACTGCTATGGAACAGACTCACCATCCACAAAGTTCTTACCTGTCTATTTTCAAGCATAACTTAGATCTATGGATATAAAACAGAAAATGTATCCCAGGACTGCACCCTGACTACTAATGGACAGATGCAGTTATTAAATGCTTTATTCTATGCATGGGTCCTCTCAAATTATCTACGGTATGATCCCAGTTATTAGGAGTAATATATAATTACTGACCATAGGATGGATAAGGCCAAATGGGATGTTATTTTGTGCACAAAAAGGGAAACTGGGTATGCTTAAAATGGTCCGCAAGGACAGCAAGCCTAGTATTTACCTATTAACCTATAACTCTTCCTGTTTTCAGTAGGCATGAGGGATACAGCTTCAAACACATATTTAAAAAAGAAAGTCAGAAAAATGATTGAAAATTATAAGCACATTATCAGACAGTGCAAAACATGAAGACTTTAATGAACTGTGTGCAAAATTCTACCAGAAAAGGTCATTTATTTTTGCTTCAGAAAAAGTGAGATATAAAATGTGTCCTTTTTCTTTAAATTAGTGTTGTCAATAGAATGTTGGTCACGTAGTGTTGTTTTCTGTGTACTAGACTGCTTTAAAAAAATGCACGTGATGAGAGGAATTCAGAAAATTGTATGAAGGGGTAAAATCAAGCCTAGAAAATGAGGCATCTTTTTGCAGGGATAAACCAGACCTGAAAATAGGAATGTTCCTCCAAAATATGGACATATGAGAGGTCAAAACTGAATGCTCCCGTGGTTAATTAGAAGTCAGGACATTGAGGATAGTGACATCACCATCCTTTTGTAAAGATCATGTGTGGTCACATCTGAAATCATGGTAGCTAAGCAGAGATTAAACTAGTAGTAACTCTGATGTAATGAAATGATGAGAGCAATGGAGGTATGAGAAAAGGCTTTAACAGCTCAGCATGAAAATCAGGAAACATAGAAAAGCAAGGGAGATATGGTATGATCTGATATGGACAAGCCATATTAGTGGTGGAAGGTCGAGCTTCTGATACAGGACCTGACAGGTAAAATGGAACATGAGTGATAGCTGGCATGGGACAGTTCAAAACTGAATATAGGAAATCTTAGCAGCAGTCCTTTTCAGAAAGCAACATTACTTTGAAATGGATAGCTTGTCAAAGCTATTGTTTCCCCAAAAATGATGCAAACCTGCAGTTAATATATTTATGTAAAGGGGTGATGGGGAGTCCTCACATGGGAAGCACAGATAGCAACCCCACAGAAAAAAAAAACTTCTCAGATGTGTCCCTTTGTAAGGAGCTATTTGAACAGGTTGTTCTATAGATGAAATGGCTCTCAAAAATGGACCAAATCCAAAATACTACATGCAATGAGAGCTGTTAAGTTTTACAAAGCATTGCCACAGCCAATACTAGATGGATGACCAGTAGAGGGGTTTGAGAATGCATGAAACTGATGGGAATAAAAGGCATGCAGAAGAGGTGAAGTAAAGGAGCAGAAATGTAGAGACTAAATGTAGTAATCTAGCCGATGTGCCAGACCATGAATCTTCATCTCTCAGGATATTTGTATGCCCTCATCTTCATAATCAAGATTATATTTTGGAACAATACAGAATACAAAATTACCAGACTAAAAAAGAAGCGATTCAAAGAGAAGTAACACTACCCTGTATAAGTAAATAGGATTAACAAGACATGGCTCTTTACTTACCAAAAGCAGTCTTCTTGAATGAAAACTGTTTTTTAATAGCTGCAGAATATTGTTTTCAATATTTCGTAATTTTGGGAGACAGTTTTCATTTGTTTCCGTGTGTGTGTGTGTGTGTATGTGATAGACTGTATCAGAAGTACATTGCTGCTGTAAAGGGGGAAAGGTCTTTTTACCTTAAATGCTGCTGTTTCAGAGTTGATTATATAGACAAGGGGGAAGCAGGGACATAACCTTCCCTGAAAGCTTTAAGTTTCAAAACATAATCTTCATTCAAAAGTAGTGAGTCACACTTCAGTGAAGCAATTCATAACTCACAGTATATATCACTTAAGCTAAAATATGCACATTACACACACACACACACACACACACACACACACACACACACACACACACACACAAGTGTGTGTGCGCATGGAGGTGAATGAGTGTCTGTGTGTGTCTGTATTCTCTTCCTGTTAAAATGGAAAATGTGTAACTTATTTTTTATTTTTCTTAAAATCCTACCTACACACAGTTGTCAACCTCTGAAAACTTATCAATGCAAAGGGTTGCTTGTTCCATACCATTAAAACTCAGTGCTCTCAGGACTTAACTGTGTTTATTGGCTTGTTCCATACATCCCTAGACTGTGGGTAAAATATATTTGTTAACAGTGTTACAGTGTTAAGTATTTGGGGGGACTTTATATGTTTGTACACTTATTTGCTCTCTTACCAACGTAGATTTCATATGGACCACCGAGGTCACTGGGGAACAGGAACTCTGCATGACGGGACACTATGCTCCTTAACCTCTGCTTATACACGTCGTCGTGTTTGTTTCTTTACTTTCTTTCTCATGGCACTTTAGATCATAAGTCAATAACAATCAATTGCATGCCTTTTATGTTTAAAGAAACCATGTGCACAACATACCCTCATTACCTTCTATCATTTAAAAATAAGAAAAATATTGGATGAAAGTACATTATAAACATACTTCTCATCCTCCTTTGATTTTCAGAAATGAACCTGAGCTTATTTCAGAACTTTTGTCCTATTTCTCCTAAAAATTCTGAGTTTATGGTAGAAATAGTGTTATTATCTTAGGCAAACAGTGCTAAACTGTTAAAAAATTTCTTATTCTTCAGAAAATTTATGGTAATGAAAATGCTAATTTAGTGCATTTTTGTCCCTTATAAATGTTGACTTTGTTCCTGATTCTTGAGATAGCACTGGGTGAGCTGTAACAAAAAAATAATTGCATAAATAATCTACTGGTAACTCAGTGCTGAAAGGCAGAATCTCAATTTTACCACCTGTACTATTCTGCCATCATTTCACAAATTCCAAAGATGGAATATTATTTCTGACTACAATTACTTTCCCTGGACACATTATAAAAGGATGAGGTTTAAACTGAGAGATGTGTTTTCACTGGCCGTCATCCGGTAGCCTCCTGTCATAGTTCAACAGTTTACCTCCATAAAATGCCAAACAAATTACTGTCTGAAAAGAAAAAAAAATGTAAACATGAAGTGCAATGCCTAAGATTGTATAAGTAATGCTGAAGCCCTTGGCAACTTTTTCACTTTAACCCATGACCTTTAATGATGACTGAAATATGAACTTGTGTGTAAGCAAATTTTGACGCTTCTTAACATACAGCTGAGATGATTTTACTATATTACTTATTATGAATTCTGGATTGTTGCCAGTATTTTCAGCTGACAGAAACATATCATTATTAAGGTTCACTTGCGTTCCTTAAGTACTTTCAATTATAACTACTGTATTTTCTCCAAACAGGCGGCTTTTTTATTTGCCTTGTCTGGTACATCCTTATTGATTTGTTCTTCTCTGCTTTCTGAGTAATGATTAAATAAATGTGGGCTCAGTAAACGCCTTTAGTTCTGTGCCTGCCAGCTACAATATTGTGCCAGATGTCTGTGGTTTCTAGTACAAATCAAGAATGTCACATGCATATGTAGTTAAAGAAACTTATGTAATAGCATATGATAAAACTTTGCAAAACCAGTGCAGTTCAATAGCTATTTCTAAACAGCATCCAGGAGTCCAAGAGATATAAAACTAGTTATGTTTACTTCGACCATTATTTATTGATAAAATTTTGTGCAAGTGCAGAGCTGTTGTAGAATGACTTTTGCTAAAATTCATTTGCTGTAGGCACTTAGAATTTTAACTTAAACCCAGTGTATAATCTCTTAAGTATGCTATCCTATCATACGGCTATCCATGCTTTTCCTGCTGCATCTAACAAAGAAAACATACTACAATACAATATGGCTTTTTTACCCTGGAAGCTCACAGTTATGCTATTAGCATATTTGCTGTGTGACATAACAAAGCACATGAAACATGAAGTCCACTATCAGTACAGTGGACTGGTGTAATGCTAACTTTAAGGACTGATGAACCTTCAGGTGATAAGAATATTCTAATGGCCCCACCCCAAGGCTGAGTGATCACAGAGGTAGCATACTTGTGGTGGTATGGAATGCAGGAGAGTTTGTTCCAGTGCAAAATACATGTCTGGTTAATTTCAATGTCAGTGTAGATCACTGTTTTAGCTGCCATGTTAGTGATCACAGTGCTTCTCCTTTTGATGCACTGACAGGAACCTATTTGCCTTTGATTCCCAGTTTTATGTTTACTACACCTACTCACTTTTTTTGTTAGCAAAAGCGCCAGAATTTAGGGACTATATTAATGAGCTCCTAGTTGGTCACAAAAGCAGGAAATCAGTAGTCCCCCCACTGACCATTCAATGCAGTGCTCAAGTAGCATTGTGCATGCTTTGGTGAAACACTGTATATTTCACAAAATAGAAGCAGCTTGTATCTATTCCGCGGTGGTACAGCGGTAGCGTTGTTACCTCACAGCAAGAGGTTCTCCCGTTCAATTCTCGGCTTGGCTTGGGAGTGCCTTCTGTGTGGAGTCTGCATGTCCGCCCTGCGGTTGGGTAGCATTCAAATGACATGCGCGCGTAAATGGGCATGCCTTTGTTGAAGGTTTGGCGTCGAGCTGGCACCTCGCCGTTTCATAAAAAATCTACTGTCAATCATTAGTGGACCGGAATTCTGCTGTGGTGACCCCTTACTGGGAAAAGCTGAAAGACAAACAACAACAAGAAGCAGCTTGTATCTAAGAGAGATTAGCTTCTCATTGTGCATGACGCTTTTTAAAAGGAAGAATAATCAACCTCCTCAGACTGTTCAGTTAATTATTACAAATAAAATCTATCAATATGCAAAACATCGAAACCACCAACATTTTCAGACATATGAAAGCACTAAAAATCTCATTTCTTACTAGTGTTTAAACAATCACTGAGTACAAACAGGAGTCTCATTGTCAGTCAAGGATCTTAGAAACTTGCATATTTTGTATCACATTTTTTGCACAATCTCAACAGCATATAGAATTTAACAAAATATTTACCCCTCTGTCCTCCAAACAGCAATGCCTCAACTTTTTTCTCAAAGTAATTGAAATTAAATCTACTATCAGGAGTTTTGTTAATCTGCATGTGCATGTACTGTATACTGCTTATACTCATCCATATTGTATCTCCTATATTTTCTAGTATCCAGTTAACCAAGCATTCTTTCTGTTTTTGAAACATAAAAGTTGTAACTGGACATGCAGATTACCTTTCAAAATGTGAGAATTTAAAATAAGATCTTGTGCACTAACTTCTCTCCCATCCTATAATCTATATTACAATCAACTAATAGAAGAGTTCAGATCTGCATTCTTAACTATGACCATCAGTCTAATCAATATTCGGCAAGTATGTGCAGAAACTGTGGGTCAGATCCGTAAATGTTCAGCCATGGCAGAGAGCTGAGAGTGGTGCAGGTCACTGAGAATCATCTATATGGGAGTGAAAGTGTACTATCTACATAATGTGAAGATGTAGTACCTGTCACATATCAGGAGACTGGCATATATTCTCATTCACACCAGATTAGCAATAGGAAGTGCAAGCATTAGATGTAAGCACATTATTTTAAATGCACTGAAGAAGAAGTTAAGGAAAGGGCACACATCAGTAGGAAACTGCTGTGTCTGTAAAACCTCAAGAAACAGAATGGTTGAGAGGAACCATCAAAGCAAGAAGCACTTGCCCTTTATCCTGGTGTGGTAATGTAAGAAGTGCAGGCCAATTTAAGTTGGAAGATTTAGCTTAAATCATCAGGCCATTAA
The DNA here is from genome assembly GCF_019279795.1 of Protopterus annectens. Lineage (NCBI taxonomy): Eukaryota > Metazoa > Chordata > Ceratodontiformes > Protopteridae > Protopterus > Protopterus annectens. The sequence continues at coordinate 321,151,199 of NC_056749.1, forward strand.
TCTATAGAGTGTGAACAAATTTGAAGCGGCAGTCTCTGCAAATAAATCCATAGTACACACACATATATATATTATCAGAGTGTCTTAAAAGCCTGCTGCTAAAATGGGTTAATATAAGTCTCCGAAATATAACATTCAGCTCAGATCCTGGTAGTTCCTCTTTTCAGTGTAACTGGAGTGTCACTTGATTATGATCTGACAATAGCCCTGGCATAATGTTAACATCCAGTAACTGGCTGGGTTTGTTTTCACATATAAACCACGTCTAGCCTACTTGCTACTTTCCCTCTTGGTCCCCAAAAGTTCTAATCTTTTTCTGTAGATTGATGTATCTGTCAAATATCTATCAAATTAAGCTCTGTCACTATAGACTCAAGTTCCATTGTAACCCAGGGCAGTCAAACTGTTCCAGATGGTAGTCTATCTAAGTCCAGATTCATTTCTGCATTGAAATCTCCACCCAACAGGATCAGATATGCTTTGGTGGCAAAGGATGTAACAACATCCCAAAACGTTTAAGCAGAAGGGTGTCATCTGTGTTAGGTCCACAATAATTACCAAAGATCATCTTCTCATACCTCATATTTGCTTCTAGCACTATATATCTCTTTTGTGTCAGACTGTTGGCGGTATCATCTTAAGGGTAACAAAGTCGGGTTAGACATACATTACCGAGGAAAAATAAACACACGTGAAGGCAATCAATTTGGTTAAAAATGGAAGAGGGGAACAACCCTCGCTTCCTCCTTTATTATAAAGCACATGGTCATGTGACCTGTCTTGACCTCTCCACATCAATGACATCAGTGTAAGAGCACACATACGATCATTCACTCTCTTTTATTATTATCAGCCAACACAGACTTTTCCTTTAAAACCTGTCATTCCAAAGAGCTATGGAGGAGAATTGCCATTCTGTCTTTTGAGGGGGAAGCACAGCTAAGATTTTTTGTGCCCTTTCCTTTCCTTGTGAAGGAACCAGCATTACGTCTCTTAACCTTTATTTCTTGTACATGTAGCATCCTCACACCTCTCAACTATACAGATTTTTGCAGAATGTCCAGATATTCATCTCATATTTTTGGTCTCTCATAAAATTGTGTTTTTTTGGCAAATCACTGAGGTTTGAAGTCAGAAAATAATGACAGGCAATTGAAGTTCAGACTTTATACCCTTCAGAAATCCATGCTAATGCATAACCTGTTATTCTATCAACTCTCTAAGTTTGTAAGAGCAGTATTTAAAAAGTGTCCCTATTTCTGGGCCTTTGTCCCCGATTATTTATGGCTTTGTCCAGGTTTCTTGCTCTAAGTGGTTGAGAGGTATGAGCACCTTTAAGTCATATGTGCAAATATATTTTAAAATGGCTGCAGTTATAATTTCGAATGAAGCACCCTTGACATTTCAGCTTATGCAGTGACTTATTGTATTAATATCCAAGTGTATACTTCCTTGAGAAAGCTGTGCTCTTTTATTAGTAATTCTGAGTTGTGGTGCAAACGTCTAAGCTTTATTATTTATTTAGCATTTGTTTACCAGGGAAGTCTGACTGGGCAGATTTGCTGATTTTCAGCAGAGGCCCGGGGAGAAAAGCTCCACATAATAAAACCATAACAGTCAGTATTTTAAGCAATGGTGAAACAATCAGAGAAATGATAGCAATAAATCGCATGATAATATATTGTCACAGTTCAAGTTAGTAATAAAGCTAACAGGATCACTTAGTAACACATATTTTGACAGTTACAATTAGTATCAAGAAATCATTCAGTGGAGTAGTATCTCAGAGATACAACAGCTTAATATACAATGGAGTAGTGTCTCAGAGATACCTGTCTGGTACTGCAAATTGTTATGCTTAATGTTGTTATACTTATAATCACATAGGATCAGTAAGCAAATATAGATCTCTTGAAAGTGGAGAGTATGGAGAGAGAGGGTGAGGATGGAAGTAAGTAAGGTATTCAGTAAGCATAGAAATATAGTGAAACTAGAGAATAGGAAGAGAGAGGGTGAGGAGGGGAGTAAGTAAAGTATTCAGTAAGCATAGAGATATAGTGAAACTAGAAAATAGGAAGAGAGAGGGTGAGGAGGGGAGTAAGTAAGGTATTCAGTAAGCACAGAGATATAGTGACAGTGGAGAATAGGAAGAGAGAGGGTGAGGAGGGGAGTAAGTAAGGTATTCAGTAAGCATAGAAATATAGTGAAAGTGGAGAATAGGAAGAGAGAGGGTGAGGAGGGGAGTAAGTAAGGTATTCAGTAAGCATAGTGATAGAGTGACAGTGGAGAATAGGAAGAGAGTGGGTGAGGAGGGGAGTAAGTAAGGTATTCAGTAAGCATAGAAATATAGTGACAGTGGAGAATAGGAAGAGAGAGGGTGAGGAGGGGAGTAAGTAAGGTATTCAGTAAGCATAGAAATATAGTGACAGTGGAGAATAGGAAGAGAGAGGGTGAGGAGGGGAGTAAGTAAGGTATTCAGTAAGCATAGAGATATAGTGACAGTGGAGAATAGGAATAGAGAGGGTGAGGAGGGGAGTAAGTAAGGTATTCAGTAAGCATAGAAATATAGTGAAAGTGGTGAATAGGAAGAGAGAGGGTGAGGAGGGGAGTAAGTAAGGTATTCAGTAAGCATAGAGATATAGTGAAAGTGGTGAATAGGAAGAGAGAGGGTGAGGAGGGGAGTAAGTAAGGTATTCAGTAAGCATAGAGATATAGTGACAGTGGAGAATAGGAATAGAGAGGGTGAGGAGGGGACTAAGTCAGGTATTCAGTACGCATAGAAATATAGTGAAAGTGGTGAATAGGAAGAGAGAGGTGAGGAGTAAGTAAGGTATTCAGTAAGCATAGAAATATAGTGAAAGTGGTGAATAGGAAGAGAGAGGGTGAGGAGGGGAGTAAGTAAGGTATTCAGTAAGCATAGAAATATAGTGAAAGTGGAGAATAGGAATAGAGAGGGTGAGGAGGGGAGTAAGGTATTCAGTAAGCATAGAAATATAGTGAAAGTGGAGAATAGGAATAGAGAGGGTGAGGAGGGGAGTAAGTAAGGTATTCAGTAAGCATAGAAATATAGTGACAGTGGAGAATAGGAAGAGAGAGGGTGAGGAGGGGAGTAAGTAAGGTATTCAGTAAGCATAGAAATATAGTGACAGTGGAGAATAGGAAGAGAGAGGGTGAGGAGGGGAGTAAGTAAGGTATTCAGTAAGCATAGAGATATACTGAAAGTGGTGAATAGGAAGAGAGAGGGTGAGGAGGGGAGTAAGTAAGGTATTCAGTAAGCATAGAAATATAGTGAAAGTGGAGAATAGGAATAGAGAGGGTGAGGAGGGGAGTAAGTAAGGTATTCAGTAAGCATAGAAATATAGTGACAGTGGAGAATAGGAAGAGAGAGGGTGAGGAGGGGAGTAAGTAAGGTATTCAGTAAGCATAGAAATATAGTGACAGTGGAGAATAGGAAGAGAGAGGGTGAGGAGGGGAGTAAGTAAGGTATTCAGTAAGCATAGAGATATAGTGAAAGTGGTGAATAGGAAGAGAGAGGGTGAGGAGGGGAGCAAGTAAGGTGTTCAGTAAGCATAGAAATATAGTGAAAGTGGAGAATAGGAATAGAGAGGGTGAGGAGGGGAGTAAGTAAGGTATTCAGTAAGCATAGAAATATAGTGACAGTGGAGAATAGGAATAGAGAGGGTGAGGAGGGGAGTAAGTAAGGTATTCAGTAAGCATAGAAATATAGTGACAGTGGAGAATAGGAAGAGAGGGTGAGGAGGGGAGTAAGTAAGGTATTCAGTAAGCATAGAAATATAGTGACAGTGGAGAATAGGAAGAGAGAGGGTGAGGAGGGGAGTAAGTAAGGTATTCAGTAAGCACAGAAATATAGTGACAGTGGAGAATAGGAAGAGAGAGGTGAGGAGGGGAGTAAAAGGTATTCAGTAAGCATAGAAATATAGTGAAAGTGGTGAATAGGAAGAGAGAGGGTGAGGAGGCAAGTAAGGTATTCAGTAAGCATAGAGATATAGTGAAAGTGGAGAATAGGAAGAGAGAGCGTGAGGAGGGGAGTAAGTAAGGTATTCAGTAAGCATAGAAATATAGTGAAAGTGGAGAATAGGAAGAGAGAGGGTGAGGAGGGGAGTAAGTAAGGTATTCAGTAAGCATAGAAATATAGTGACAGTGGAGAATAGGAAGAGAGAGGGTGGAGGGAGTAAGGTATTCAGTAAGCATAGAAATATAGTGACAGTGGAGAATAGGAAGAGAGAGGGTGAGGAGGGGAGTAAGTAAGGTATTCAGTAAGCATAGAAATATAGTGACAGTGGAGAATAGGAAGAGAGAGGGTGAGGAGGGGAGTAAGTAAGGTATTCAGTAAGCATAGAAATATAGTGACAGTGGAGAATAGGAATAGAGAGGGTGAGGAGGGGAGTAAGTAAGGTATTCAGTAAGCATAGAAATATAGTGAAAGTGGAGAATAGGAAGAGAGAGGGTGAGGAGGGGAGTAAGTAAGGTATTCAGTAAGCATAGAAATATAGTGACAGTGGAGAATAGGAAGAGAGAGGGTGAGGAGGGAGTAAGTAAGGTATTCAGTAAGCATAGAAATATAGTGAAAGTGGAGAATAGGAAGAGAGAGGGTGAGGAGGGGAGTAAGTAAGGTATTCAGTAAGCATAGAAATATAGTGACAGTGGAGAATAGGAAGAGAGAGGGTGAGGCTGGGAGTAAGTAAGGTATTCAGTAAGCACAGAGATATAGTGAAAGTGGAGAATAGGAAGAGAGAGGGTGAGGAGGGGAGTAAGGTATTCAGTAAGCATAGAAATATAGGAAAGTGGAGAATAGGAAGAGAGAGGGTGAGGAGGGAGTAAGTAAGGTATTCAGTAAGCATAGAAGTAAGCATATAAATATAGTGACAGTGGAGAATAGGAAGAGAGAGGGTGAGGAGGGGAGTAAGTAAGGTATTCAGTAAGCATAGAGATATAGTGAAACTAGAGAATAGGAAGAGAGAGGGTGAGGAGGGGAGTAAGTAAGGTATTCAGTAAGCATAGAAATATAGGGAAAGTGGAGAATAGGAAGAGAGAGGGTGAGGAGGGGAGTAAGTAAGGTATTCAGTAAGCATAGAGATATAGTGAAAGTGGAGAATAGGAAGAGAGAGGGTGAGGAGGGGAGTAAGTAAGGTATTCAGTAAGCATAGAGATATAGTGAAACTAGAGAATAGGAAGAGAGAGGGTATGGAGGGGAGTAAGTAAGGTATTCAGTAAGCATATAAATATAGTGACAGTGGAGAATAGGAAGAGAGAGGGTGAGGAGGGGAGTAAGTAAGGTATTCAGTAAGCATAGAGATATAGTGAAACTAGAGAATAGGAAGAGAGAGGGTGAGGAGGGGAGTAAGTAAGTTATTCAGTAAGCATAGAGATATAGTGAAAGTGGAGAATAGGAAGAGAGAGGGTGAGGAGGGGAGTAAGTAAGTTATTCAGTAAGCATAGAAATATAGTGAAAGTGGAGAATAGGAAGAGAGAGGGTGAGGAGGGGAGTAAGTAAGGTATTCAGTAAGCATAGAAATATAGTGAAACTAGAGAATAGGAAGAGAGAGGGTGAGGAGGGGATAAATGGGTTCAGCCTGGTGAGGAGCAGGAGCATAACCAGTTGTCATTTAGGTGGGACTTTAGCAGTTTTTTTTAAGTCCGTTAGGTTTGCTGTGCATAATATGTTCTGGGGGGTGGAGTTCCATGATTTAGTTAAGTAAGTTAGAATATAGTGAGTCTCCAAAGCTGTTCTTGGATTTTGTAACTTCAAATAGTAATTTTTTTGAGGATCATAGAGTCTTGATATTGAGGTGGGTTTGTACTAGGTCCTGTAGGGATGGACGTTTGTTGGGTAAGTAAACTATGGAATGGGCTATAGTAAGTTGGTTTAGAATTAGTAGGTTGGGCAGCTCTAGCCATTTGAGTTGTTTCAGAGCAAGACAATGATGGGTTCTGTGGGGCAGGTTAGCAGCAAATCTGACTATATTATGGTAGCATGATTCAAGTTTGCTTAAGTCTGATTTTTGAGGTTAGTAAATACAGGGGAGGCACAGAGTAAAGTGGATAGTAGGTGGACCCTGGAAATGGCTTGTCTGGAAGAGTTTAAGAAAGGTTTTGTTCTGTAAAGGGAGCCCAATTTAATGTGGGCCTTTTTGATGGCACAAGATATATGTTTGTCAAATTTTGACTTATGATCTAGAATGATACATATTAGATTGGTTTCTGAGGTGGGTTTAATTAGAGTGTGACTGGATGAGGTGCTTGTAAAGTCATGGTTGAGGGAGTTTGTTTTGTGGCTTTGGTTAGGGAACAGCATTAATTTGGTTTTGTTGGGATTAAGGATGAGTTGGTATTTTTCTAAGAAAGACTCAATGGCAGTAAAAGATTTTTGAGTATTGTTTCGTAGTTGTTTTAGGGAAGGTGTGGTGCAGATGACAGTGGAGTAATCTCCATACTGTATGATGGAAGTAAGATTAGTAGCTTTGTGTAGGTTATTGGTCAGAACTGTGAAGAGCAGAGGCCCAAGTACAGAGCCTTGTGGAATACCTACTGTAATGGGAAGTGGGGAGGAGAGGTCATCTTGCCATTTGACTGATTGATAGCAGTCAGATAGGTAATTTTGGAACCAAATGACAGTGCTTCCAGATATGTCAAGTGATGCAAGTTCATGTTCATGGGACACTGTGTCAAATGCCTTTGACATGTCGAGAAATATTGAGGCAACTATTTGGCCATTGTTTTTTAGTTGGTTGACAATATTGGCAAATTTGAGCAGTGCCATGGTGGTACTATGGCCTGGTCAAAATCTGTGCTGTGCGTGGAAAAGGAGCTTATTAGATAGTAGGTGTTGCATCAGTTGAGAGTGGATGCACGTTTCTAAGATTTTAGAAAGAGGGAATAGTATAGATATTGGCCTATAGTTAGATAGTTCTAGTGAGGAGCCTTCTTTGTGGAGTGGGAGCAGGTTTTCTAGATTTTAGGTACATACTGTTTAGTAATAGATCTATTGATCAGTATTGAAATTGGACAGCAGATGATATCGGCTGCTAATTTGAGGTAGTTGTTTTGCAGCTTCTCGGTGGCAGGGGTTGTGGGTTTCAATTGGCTTAGCAATTTCTTTATTGTATTTGTTTAGATGGGTTTAAGAGAGAGAGAGAGGTAGGTGAATCAGTGATAGTAGGCAGGGTGATTTGCTGCAGGCTATTTTTGTTTTTTTTTATGAGTGAGGTGATAGAGTTTATGAAAAATGAGTTAAAGTGGGATGCTATGCTTTCTTCTGTGTTTCTGATATTTGGGGGTGGGGTAGGGGTGTGGCCTGTATGGATAAGCTGATTGATGGAGGCCCAAAATATTTATGAGTTGTTTTGATGCTTGGACTGAATGACTGTATTGTACAGTTTTTTATCAGCTATGATTTGTTTTTTTGCAGACATTTCTTAGGTGGCGGTAGGTGTCTAGGGAAGCGTTGGAATTGTTGGTATTATGCTGATACCAGAGTTTGTCTCTTTGTTTTAGTAACTGTTTGGTTTCTTTAAAGAGCCATGGGCAGTTGTTAATTTTTGTTCTTATGTGTCTTATGGGGGCAAGTGTGTTTATAACATCAAGAAATATATTATTGAAATAATCGACTGCTGCATCTAGTGGAAGGTATTTTAATGGGGACCAGTTACAGCTTAGTAATATTTGTTTAAAGGTGTCTATAGAGAAAGTTTTTATATTATGTATTTGTTTATACCTACAGTGTCTTAGAAAGAAGGTTTGTAGGCGTGAGTTCCCAGTGTACATGCAGTGCACAGAAAACTATTACCCACCTTAAACTGGTCTGGAGGAATGCAGGACTGTTGTGGAGGTATAGATTAAGAACAATGGCACATTCTGCACAGAATTAAGCTATTGAGTTAGAGGCGTACTACACTTCTTTATCAGGTATATCATAGGATCATAGGAGATTACTAGGCTAATGGCCATGGGGCCCTTACAAACTTAGCCAAGAGTTTATCCCAAAGAAAAAAAGAAACCTCAGTCAGCACCATTTGCCCCTGTCAATGAGGGGCAAAGGTGGAACCCCTGGGACAAATTTATGGTTTCCCATCCACTCATCAAGGTTGCGTTTGAAGAGGGTCAGTGAGATACTCTGTTTGACATGTATGGGAAGTCTATTCCAGAGATGGGGCAACCTCTGGGAAACAAACCTGTCTCTCCAGCAGGTTTTGTTGATGTTGGATATTAGATTTCGGCCTATCAAGTGGGTAATGCACAAGGAGTTAGACTTACGGATATGGAGCATCTCCAGTAGGGCAGGGTCTGACATTGCCTTGTAGGCGAGACACAGATCAACTCCTAGAAATCTGTATGATACTGATTAGAGTGATAGTGATTTAAGCCTGTCTGCATAGGCCATGGATTCTCTTTGTGAGGTATCTTCTTGTGTTTTAACCTCATCCTCGACCAGAGGACCCACTAGATCGATTGACACAGCCCCCATCACAACCTTATCTTCGGCACGACTTTCAATTATCTTTGATTAGGTTTAACTTTTTACTTATTATCTTTTTTCTTTTGATATTTTATATACCAAGGGAACGACGACGGGGACAGGCCCAACCATCAAACTTATTCCTACGCTCCCATTCTTTGATAAATCAACGATGACCATAACTTCTAATTAATTGATTGCGCACCAAAAAAGTTTCCAGACTCGGTTTAATTCTTTACACATAGGGAACTCCCAGTCATGACCAGTGCATGGGACTCTAGCAACAATTAATCCACCACGTGAAATTAATTAACACCACCAATACACCTCTATGTACCTTGGAATTCATTAATATAATGAGATTTTAAAAAGCTATACATATATCCTTGAGACAAGATTTGTCAAGCCAAAATAACAACCATTGTTAATATGTATTTTAATTCATATTTTTATCTTTATTATTTAATATTGTTATTACTGTAATCTTTATTTTTACTTTATTCTGCTCGAGTTAAGATCCACCTTCTCCAGTAAACCCTTGCCCACTTGTTTTTTCACCTTCTACCCACCAGGGCCCTTCAACCATATTCTTAACCAATAAACTCTACTGTTTTAAGCATTCTAACTAATGATTCTGTGTCTTGAAATAAAGTAAGAAATTACTATTTGGAAAATGAATGGAAATGAATGTATGAATGAATGAGCACAACCATACATGTTTTACTTAAGCACTCAGCTGCCTTAAGAATAATAAATGGATGTATGAGAAATGCCATACTGAGTCTTGGTTTCTAATTTACGTGGACATAAAAACACCCTCTGATACTTTGCTATTTATGGTAATTTTACTTTGTTTGATTGTTTACAGGGTTTTCATATCCACGGCTTGGGACTTGGTAATTTTCAAGTTCGTAATTATGTGTTTTAGTTCTGGCGAGCTTTATTCATGATCAGCCACTCTCAGGCATGCAATACTCGTAAGATCACTAAACAGACTAAACAGGCTCAATTCTGCATACGAGATCCTTTGATTATTTCTTTATAAAGGTTATCAGGTCTTCCCCTTCTTCTTTCATAGTTATTTTGATGTAGCCTGTTTTCCAGGTGTTCTAGTTTCTGTTGTGACTGTAGTAAATGCACATGCAGATCTTGTATAGTAGTAGCAGAATGTTTTGCAGTGATGGCCCATTGTTCCCAGAACTTCTGGCGTTGTGCAGTGATGGCCCATTGTTCCCAGAACTTCTGGCGTTGTTGAGACAAAGTCACTTGTATAACCTTCAGCTGGGTGTTGTGGCTGGCTGTTATAGTTTTTATTTGAGTTACATCACTTCTAATAGTTTTTATAAGCCCCAGGGTGGGAGGATGACATAACGGTTAAGGTGTTTACCTTAAAGACACAAGGTACAAGGTTTGATTCTCACATGGGGTAACTGGCTAGGCTTCAAATGGCCCAAAAGGGCAGTTAGCCTAGTACTAATCTATGAACCTATGAACTAGTGGTTCTATAAATTCAGGGAGCACTCTAATGTTGTCTGCTATTGAGCTTGGTTTTGTTGCTGTATTTCCAGTATGTAAGCTGACCCCATGTTGAAGATCCCCGACCAGATGGAGCAGGCTAACCTAGTCTTATGTTGCTTCTTCTTTCACACCACTTCTATTTCTACATTTATTCATAGACAACACCTGGTACACTGTAAAGACCACTCACAAATCACATACTCTCACTTAAAATCACCTTTTTACCATATACTTTTATACATGCATAGATGATACTCAGCTTCAGTCTTACATCTACATGCATGCACCTGAGCGCAGTCTTGTAGTTAGTTTCCTTTTTTAGAAACCATGTTTGCTAAACAGAAAGTGTCTTATCCATCATGTATTTATGCAGGCAGAATTCAGTATTTCCTTAAAGACAGCCTTTCTGAGCTCTAGGATAGTGGCTAGTGAGTATGGTGGCATCTGTGGTGTGCTTTCATGCACTTAAGCATTAACTGTTTAAGGTAATATGATTCTAACTGAACTACAGGACACGTGTATCAGATGGTGCATGCACCTCTGTATGCTGCTGCCACAGCAGTCTAAATTTAATTTCCAGAAAGAATGTGTCCATGTATTTTTGGAAACTGAAAACATGCATTTGCATTTCTGAGAACTCAGAAAAAAAATTCCAACCATCAGGTATCTTGAATGTATGGGATTTTGGAGTGAGCCCATTTTATGTTTCTCATTATTTAATTTCACAGAAGAAAGATATCTCAGAATTGTGAGTACTCAGGAGTAATTTTATGCTGAATTACAGCTATATAGATTGCTTTTCTTGTTGAATTAAGAAATCCACCTCCACACTCAAATGTTTGAAAAAGGCAATTATTTCTTCAGTGTGTCGATTACAGTACAGTTTTATTTAAAAAAATATGGAATATAACAATAGAGGTAAAGCTCAACAAAGCAGGTTAGGAATTGTTTAACCTCAACTTTTTTTTTTTACAGTTTTATTATACAGTCAGCCTTTTAAATCTCTGAATGCACTGATAGATTTGAATAGTTGCAAATCTTTCTTTGATTTATACTCTGCAAGAGGAACTTGCAAAAGATGTGCACTATAGCAGTTCAAATAAATTGCAGAAACAGACACACAACTCAGGCAGTCAACAACATCACATAAAACCTGCCAAACGGAAATTATGCATAGATTTCATGAAATATGGCATATGATATCTGGGGACTGCCTTTCACTCTAGCAAAAATGTGTAGGCATTACAATTCATAAATCCACTAATGTATGTATGTACTCCAGTGTGATTCATACTGCAAAAGGGTTTAAATACTTTGGAGCAAACATAAAGCCAAGTCTCCAGCAAAATTAAGAAAATAAACCAAGATGAATAAGGCAGAAAGAGTAAGAATTTAAAAGAAGTAAAAGTGTCAAGCAGGTGTACAGGCAATAATAAAGGCAGTGTATCAGGCCTCACTGAAATGGAAGAAAAGGGGACATTATAATGGAGATGGGGAGGTGGTACACAAGCAGTGTGACTGTAATAGCATTGTTGCTAGGGCCTATAGTAGTGGTGGCATAGGCTTCAAGATCTGCTTCACGGACACTGAAGTAGTGCCAAGCCACTGCCCAATTAGGACTATGCCATGGTAGGGGTGTGTGATTCACTCTGATTACCTGCATGCACCAACTGCAAGAAAACATGTCATTGCTATGGAGACTGAAGTAATGGAAAGGTTTATACTCACCTTATATACCCTGCCAATGGCTGCTTGCACATGACAAATGCATATTCTCATAATATAAATTAGGAGGACATCCTTGTCCAGACTCACTCATGGCCATGCATAAATATATGCATTATTGCCTCCATCTGAATATACTGCACAGATGTAGCAAAATGTTTATAATGTGTTCACATTTAGTTTAATAAACCACTAAACACCAACCTTTCTGGAACTCTTGTGCCCTTCATGTTTAGAGCCTTCAGTGGCCACCTCCTCTCCATCAACATTAATTATAAAGAACTTAGAAGCTACACAAGATATGAACAATGGGAAAGTTTTGATTTAGATATTTTGGACTGTAAAGATTTTGAGGTGCGATTCCTAGAAATGCCTCCTCCATTCATTGTGTGAGGAAACATGGGAGGGTAGGGGCAACAGACAGATTATGGTTACTTTACCAAAGCAGGCATCTGTTTAACCAATATGTTTTATGAAAAGTTAAAGAAACATAATTTTATTTCTTCTTATGGCCTGCAGAATTATTTATTTTTAAATTATGTTTCATTTATTTGTGATAAAATAACACACCTGTTTAACATGTTTAAACAGCATGTCCGTCTATTCACAGGTATCAGAATCCTTGTATCAAAGTTATTCATGACAAACCAAAAAAATTAAAAAGAAAAACAATATCTGGCTTTTTTTGGAAAGAGTACATATAATCATTAGAAGTAACCTGTGTTACATTTCACCTGCATTCCTTGGGAAGAAAGAAAAGAAACACAGCAGCATACTGCATTCTGTGGATATGCATATATAAATAAATAACTAAATAAATAAACATAACAGTATATACAATTTAGGGAATGCAACATCCTATAGAAATATTTGACATGCCTCAGCTGGAACATGCTAGCTGAAAGTGATAGAACACCCTGTCAAGATATATAGATAAGCTTAGTTTGTGCTCACAAAGTCCGTAATCCATAACTGCATTAGGACCACTTCTATCACACAACCTCTTACATACAAAAGAGCCTCCGCTCACTCATAGTAACTTCTCTTACTCCAAACCTTAAGTAATTCAGTCCCTATTCTGAAACAGAGACCATTTGCAACATTCTCATAATGCTGTTGCAGGCCTAATGGTTTAAGAAAACATCTTCAGGATTCACCTCACCCCTACTGCCTTGTACACACCATATCCAAATTTTACATTCTCTCTACTTAAGAGTAAGGAAGGCCAGGCTACACACACACACCTGTTTTCCTACACTTTTGACACTACTTCTTCAAAACCATTCTATAGCCTAAACATTTCAGGACAAGACCACCACATATGTTACTCACCAGCCTCATACTCCTCTCATCATCAGCAAGAAGGATAATCTCTTAACTCCCATTCCTTTAACTTATTAGAATAAATCCAAAAACAAAAGAAACAGAGTCCAAACTGGACGTAATCTTTTATTATAAAATGTAAGTGCTTTCAGGTTAAAAAAACATTCATCAGACAAACTTCACATAACCATGACAGTATTTAAATATTAAAACATTTCTAAAAGCAACCAATTACTTTCTATACTTGACCCGCCTTTTCTTTAAGGCTGGTTTTAAAGGTACAGAACTATTTAACCCAGGTGGGTTGTCAGCAGCCAACTGTATGATCCATCTTAAATCTGCATACTCTGTATCATTGACAATACCCCCCCCCCCCACTTTTTTTCATCTGTGCACCATGCAGAACCATAAAAACAAAAGTATGATCTGGAAAGCTAGAAAAATGCTTGTACAATGCATTATGTTTATCCTTCTGTCTAATAGATGGCAAATGGTGCAATATTCTTGTTTTTAACTTACAATTAATTTTTCCAACAAAAAAAAAAAAAAAAACTCGGACATGACTTGCAACATGCCAAGTAAACCACATTCTCTGTATGGCAATCTGCATAAAACTCAAATGTGTATTTTTTGTTTGTAACAGGATGTATAAAATAATGTAAACCATTCACATTTAAACATGTTTATTAGGTGCCAAATACCATGTGCACCAACTTCTGAGCATTTGATATTCCATTAGACCAGCTCGCTGGACAGTCTTGAACATACCCCTGAGTCTCGTCCCACACCTTCCTCCTTTCATCAGTCCTACTCCACTCTCCAAGCTGTTTTAATTCTATAAAAGCCTCCTCACCAAGAACAGTAACTATTTTAATGAGTATACTAACAGAAACAGATGTACAATGAGGTGCATTAAAAGCCTCTGAGAACTTCCTTCCTCCTCCTACTTTGTTTTAACCTCCTCTTAACAAAACTGCAATTTTGTTTTATAACTCTGAATACTCAAGATGTAGAGGTGTAGTTACATTATGTACTATGTGCTGCTGTAGGATAGGGTTCTCTCTCTCTCCTTCCCATTTATGCACCATGTGGTATGTGACAAAAGGAGGTACTGCCAGCATAGCTAGCTGGAATTGCATAAATAATTATATGTCATTTGTGAATATAAAACTAATTTATACAAGATGCTGGTATTACAAATGTATTAGAATTGTATGTCATATAAGATGTTTGTGTTATAAATGTATTAGAACTGTATGTCATGTGTATATCAAACTGCTTTGTACAGACGTGTGTTTTGAAAAGGTATTTATAAAGTGCTGTCTTTGAAATGTAACCACAGTGTGCCTACTGCAGAGAACAGAAATGTACATGCACTATTGTAACTGTTTAAATGTATCTGTTTTAACAGAGGAAACTGGAGGGTTAACCTCAGTCCAGCAAACTTTAGAAAAATATCTGAAATTAAATTACTTTATAGGCTAGGCCATAAAGAGGCTGTCTTGCAGGCTTCAGTGCAACCAGAGACACAAAGTCTGTACTAGGGGGTTTTCTGTATTGTCTTTGGGGTGAACTAATTACTACTCAGCATGAAGAAATGCAATTGTTTTTTGACTTCCAGCACCTGCCAAAGATCTGAGCAAAAGCCCTTATGTGTGTATTTTTACAGGTAGGTGCTAATTCCTGTCATCTTCAGCAATGGGGGTTTTACTTGGGAACTAGAAATCAGATGACAAGAAATTATGTCATTCTGCAAGCTATCTCAGCAGTAATATTTTTGATATTATTTTGAGAAGTCTCTTAGTGAGACAGAGCATTCTATATTCTGTCTCGGATCTGATAAAAAGAAAAACCCTTCACCACCTCATCTGCCTTGCTCTATTAGTAAGTTTTTATGGTATAGTAATTCTCTTAGATACAATCAGGAATATAGTGAAGCTTAGTTTAGATATTTTTCTTTATTTATCTGAGCTTTTCCTGCAATGTTATTTTAAATATTTCCTGTGTTTTGAGCTCTGTTGTCACTGTGAATGTATTATTTTATTATTAAATATATTTAAATCTTTTATTGTGGCTGATCTTTGTAGATATATTTAAGTTTTGAGAGCAATTGCATATTTATTTGGTGACACTGTGTGGGTCACTCCTAATACCCTTGTTCTTGGACAAACTATGTATTAATATTAATATTACAAGTAAAATTGGTCACCCTTTGTTAAGGGGCTTAAGGTAGCTGGTAGGAGTGACTGGTGGCAGTAGTAAATACCTTATAGTCTGGGCAGAAGGAGGCATATTTAGTAGACTTGTGCCAACTTTTCCCAGGTGTGTATGTGTGCGTGTGTAAATCAAACCTCAAAGTGTGTGTGTGTGTGTGTGTGTGTGTGTGTGTGTGTGTGTGTGTGTGTGTGTGTGTGAGCTACTTGGGCAGGGACACAAAGCACTGGTTGGACAGAGAGTGTACTGGAGGTCTTGGCTTGGTCACTTAGCTGAGATCTCAACTCTATAGCTGTGCAGGTGGGAGTCTTATTGGAGATCTGGAGAAAGAGTGAGAAACCAGACCAGGATTGATTGTGGTCTCTGTGTGCTCTTAAGGTAAACTGCACTCAAGGGATTGATTGCTAGACTGATTGATTAACTGAGTAATTTAATTGAATTTACTAAACAAGTTTCAGCACTGATCACCATGGACCTTTTTAGGGTCAGCCCAGGAATAAATACTCAAAAACAAAAAAATACAAAAATTAAGAAAAGAGATGTAAAATAGAATTATATTTTACAATAAAATAAAATAAAATCAAAGTTATGTATAATATTAGGGCATGGACATAACATAAAACACTATTAGTATTATATGTAAAGCCAGGGCAGCAAAATTATAAAGGCACAATACGTTACAAACAAAACTATTAAGATATATAACAGTTTATATTTCTAGACTCAAAAGTGCCAGTTCCAGAAAAGTGAGACTAAAAGTGCAAAAATGGGAACTTGCAAACTCCAAGTCCAGGACAGCTGTGTTTTAGAGTATTCTCTTTCCTCAGAGGTATGGTGATCTCAGAGTTTATATATATATATATATATATATATATATATATATATATATATATATATATATATAATGAGTGTCTGTGTGTGTGTGTATAACTGTTTAATTTCTCTGTTTGAGTCTTTCCTTTGTATATGGCATTGACAATTGTGATTATCCAATCATCTGATATTTCTGCATTCTTATATCTTGCAGTTAACTCCAATGATGTGACCACATACTTCTCAGCTGTCCAGATTTTTCCCTCATATTTTTTTGGTATGTTCCTCATACACCTTGTGGTTTTCTGGCAAACCAGTAGGGATTGAGCTGACTAATTAATGACAGTCATTTGAGTTTCAGACTTCATAATCTTCAGAAAATGCATGGTAGCACAAAACCTGCTATTTTAGAAACTTTCTAAGTTCATAACAGTAGTATTAAAAAAAATTCCCTATTTTGGGGCCTTTGTCCTGCATTATTTTTGGCTTTGTCCAGATTTCTTGTGCTAAGAGGTTGAGAGATATGTGTGACCAGCATGTACTACAATGCCTTTAGGTCTCTATAAGTTATACTATAATTTTGAGAACCTTTAGGAAAGTTCAGCTTACTAAGTAATCATGCTTAAGCAGGGTTCATCTCCATCAACCTGATGCAAGCTAATTTTGGAACTTCTTGTGCCATGTGACTTGCCAAAATGTATGATAAGAAATCCAATAATTTCTGTGTCATCCTTGTAGGTGGTACTGCTC
Source organism: Protopterus annectens (assembly GCF_019279795.1). Classification (NCBI taxonomy): domain Eukaryota; kingdom Metazoa; phylum Chordata; order Ceratodontiformes; family Protopteridae; genus Protopterus; species Protopterus annectens. The sequence continues at coordinate 321,168,018 of NC_056749.1, forward strand.
TCTTTACAACAGTAATCTAGCAAACCCTCTTTTTTCCCCCTTCTGATGCATCAGAAAATCAATTTACTACATTTCTTCATATTCTCTAACTGTTCCTCACACTTCTGACAGCCCATTTGAACACCAACTCTCTTTCTTTTGTATAAATTATTGATTCTATTTTTCAAGGATCTCTTCTTTCATCTTTTCCATTTTTTCAACAGTTTGTCTCTATTCCTGATCATCTTTTTAATCCATTTGTTTATATTTCGACTTGACAGTTAACTTTTTACTAACTAATCTGCCTTACTTTTCTTTCTATTTTAAACTTAAAAATACAGTCCTGGAGAAAGAAGAAAGCTCCATTGACTGTATTTTCCAAAATTCTTTAAGTTTTGTTTTTAATATATCTTGAAATAAATGTAATTCTGTATCTACAATTATTATAGGATGATATAGATGTTGGCAAAAAATACAACTACAAAATGATTATTTATGCTATAGGTCAGTAAATAACATCATTAAGCTTCACAAAAGGGTGAAATACAAATTATGTATAAAATATTATTATCTCTTGTGAGGACAAAGGCAATTTGTTCAAATTGGTCTAGTTCATGAACGTGCAAAAGTTAATTCAAGTTAACTTACAAAATGAATACTATGCTGCTTTACATTTCTATAATCATTTAATAAAAGCTTCTTAGCAATAAGGAAAACATCTACAACAACAGGTGGCTGAGATGCTAGCTATATCTTAGCGACTACCTGCAACAAAATGCCTCGGTACATTTCACAGCAGTCAAAGACTCATACCAATCTCTCTTCATTACTAGCTTATCTTGCTTGAATTATGGAATTGCCTAACCATGCTTGCTATGGTAATATTTAATCTACTCCATTTCACGTTTCTTCCACAAAGCCACTCCTTTCGATTTGCTCTTTATACCCTCCTGACTTCTCTGTCTTTGATCTACTCATTACTTCTCTACAAGTTTTTTTTCTTGTACAAATTTATACCTTTAAATCATCAATCATTCAATCCTGATTATTCTTTCAGTTTACACTAACTCTACCTATTCCTTACCAATCTTAATAAACGTATACGTTAACTCATGGTTTCCTTTTACTACTCTAATTCTGACCAACTTAATCCTTGCCATTCTGCCCTTCTCATCTATTCTATACTCATGAATACCTTAATAATTCTATTACCTTTCAATTTTATTGCTACTCAACATTTTACGTTTTTGGAAAGTCTACAAATGTTAATATAAATTCAGAATTCTGCATTTTAAAGGAAAGTTATCATGCTGTGTTTTAACTTTAATATATTTCATATTATTGCCTTCTACATGCTTCATACGTATCTTGTAGAATATATAATTTGTTTCTTTGTATCTTACTGTAATTGCCAGAGCTCCCTATGAAAATAGGCCTTGCCCAGTGGGATTAACCTATTAACCTATAGTGCAAATAAAATAAATGCATAAACATGTATTAGGCAGTTTACCTCTAGAGTACGTAGAATCGAAAAAATGCTTGGCGTATTAATAAATGTAAATATGAATGATGATCTGCAATGTGGGAAAGGCCCCAAACATTGGTTTTCACTACCCATTGCATATCCATGTAACAAATACATTCAGGGGAACACAGCAACAGGGGTGGTTATAGGATATAACTGGTGCTGGCTGGGCCACATGGAAAATGGAAAGGACTAATATCCTGAAGAACTAAAAACAGACTGACCTAAAAAGAACAAAATATGCCTACACTGTATTTTTGTATCATGTATTTTATACTGTAAGCATGAGGTAATTGAAACAAAAGGACAGAACAGAACATGTTTTCCATTTCTTATAATGACTCTTAAATGTTAAGCACATCCAAGAGATGAAAACATCTTTTTAATCATATTTTGCAATTTTCTGCCTGATAATGGTTCTTATAGTTCTCCTTTTGTTCTAACATGCTATACATAAAACTGAACTGATGTAGGCTGTCATGATAACATTCATTTTACAGTCAAGGGTTATGCTTCTCTATAGTCTATTATACTTTTATGGATAGCTATTTCTGAGATACTCATAAGTGTATTCCTGTCTCTGTCCTGGCTTAGAAAGAGTTTCTCTGGCAAAACCATGTCTGCCATTTTTCACTGACAGTGCTGCTTTTGTTAGTAACCATCTCTGACATGGCTTCTGAAGGAACACTGAATGTTAGACCTGAAAGAGTAGTTGGGTTAACTGCACCCCCCCCCAAAAAAAAAAAAAAAAAAACAGAACTAAACCTTTGTGTACAGTTTTCAGCAAACATTTGAAGTTTGTCATCTGTAACTAACAGTTCATAGTCAAAGCAGGCAGACTAGTATTATTCAGTGTTAAGATAGTTTCCTGATGCTGTATCTAGAATTAGTGCCACTGATGTCCTATGTATTAACTGATTTTTCCTCAGTCATGGGCTGCTTGTACAATAAATACTGTGATGCATAGTAAAAGAAACTAGCTTACAATTTTACAGAAAATGGTTTTAGCGATTCTGTAAAATAAATGCAGATAGGGAAAAAAAGAGCAATATATTAGACATATCATATTTTTTCTTTATATGTGGTACTGAAGGGACTGTATTAATGAAAAATAAAAGCAATGTATAATTGGAAACTTTGATATGTGGATAAGTGTTACTTTTCCTGTACATTTGAATGCTCTGCTTGAAATATACTTTTTTCGGGCTCAGAATTGTAATTCTAGATTATAGTATCTGAATGAGGTTTGATGCTGGCCACCTGACTTATATCACCAACTTAAGCTCACAGATTTAAATTATTTTAATGGTGATATGCCTCGATCAGAGAACAACCTAATTAATCTTTTTTGTTTTTGTAGTATATGCCTGTGTTGCACTGATTCCTGTTTGTCTACATAATATAAGAGATGATGAGGCAAATACAATTAAGTAATAATGCAAGATTTCTCAAAAAGCCAAACATAGCTAGCTTCAGAAAGAAAATAAATAGGGTAAACCTTACATTATGTTTTCTTTGTATATGCCTTTGCCTTTTTTTTCTTGGTGCTCATGTATATATATATATATATATATATGTATAGATGTATATAGATATACACACACACACACACACACACACACACACACACACACACACACACACACACACACACACACACAAAAAACTATAGGTAGATAAAAAAATAAACTGACAGGTTTAAGTATGAAACTACAGTCAGATTTGAAATGCTCCACTCAGCTCCTCAGAGTCTTGCACACTAACTACATACTAAGCAGCAGTCTAAAACTCAAATAATTCAGCATTAAAACAAAAAAAAAAAAAGAGAAATAAAAGAAGTGAATTAACATACGCAAGAATACTCATGAGAATATCTTCTACAGCAGTAAATTATTATGGTTCCCAGAGTCCCGCTGAATGAAATGATACATGCTGTTAATTCAGCATACCCTGTCATACACACACACATATATATATATATATATATATATATATATATATATATATATACATATATATAAACACATGCACATATTCACATACAGAGAAAGAGAGAGAGAGAGTGAAAGGAGAGGTAGAGAGAAGCTCAGCATTATATTGTATTAGAAATTGTAGCTAGATTTATCTGAAATGCTTAATAAATTCTGACCTGCCATATTTAAATTTCTAGAAATGAAACAGGTTTCATTGCTCACAAGACAATAGTACAGAATAATGAAGCAGTTTTGAAATAATAGATGTATTCTGTGCTGTGTTTAATCAGACTAGTCATGTACAAACAGAATTGGGGGGGGGGGCGGGGCGTTGAAGCAATTTTGTTACCATGGTTTTGATTTCTTTCATTTTAATGCACTTTACTTGACTCTGAATGGATATATGTTTATTTTATTTGCACACATATCTATATCTATCTCTCTCTTTCCGTATATATATATATATATATATATATATATATATATATATATATATATATATATAGATATGTGTATGTGTGTGTGTGTGTGTGTGTGTGTTTGTGTAGATACAGATATGAGATACCTTTTCTCTTGTTTTACATTTTCACATAGTTTCATAGGTTGGTACTAGGCTATCAGCCCTAGGGCCTATATAAGCCTAGCCATAACAATTCCCTGGCTATTTCTTCCCACACTATTTACTTCCCTGGACCCCTGTCTAGCAGGGTGACTGATGTGATGCCCGGGGTGAATTTCCTTTCTCCCATCCAATTGTCAAGGTTCCTTTTGAAGAGGGCCAAAGAGGCGCCCTGCTTGACATGTATGGGCCGTCTATTCCAGAGTCTGGGGAGTCTCTAGGTCAGGAACCTATCCCTCCAGCATGTTTTGTTCATTGTGATGACAAGGTTTAGATCCCAGGAGCGTGTGTCCCTGAGGGATTGGGATTTCTTTAAGAGTAGCATGTCCAATTGCTCTGGGTTTGACATGGCCTTGTATGTTAAGCAGAGATCGCCTCTGAGTAGACAATATGTGACAGAGTATAGCTGGAGTTTTTTTAAGGCGGTCAGCGTAGGGCATCTGCTTTAGGCCTGTGATTCTTTTAGTGAGGTATTTCTTTAGAATGTTAATTACAATGTAATTATTGTAACACTCTTCCGTCTTAATCAGCTCTTGATACATTCTGTGTCCAGTGTGCATCTCTATGTCATTATCTCTCATTTAAGGAATGTTTCTTTATAATATTCTTTCAAGTGTTAATTTATTACTTGCTATTATATCATTTTAACTTATTTGGAGTCAATAACATTTAATACAGAACATTGTTTTATTACTACATTATTACATTACTAAATTTTATTTTATCACCACATATGTAAAGGGTATATATATATATACACACACACACACACACACACACACACACACACACACACACACACACACACACATATACAGATATATATATATATACATATATATATATATATGTGTGTGTGTATATATATATATATATATATATATATATATATATATATATGTATGTGTGTGTGTGTGTATTTGACATGTAGTACAGGTTCGCAGCCTGCATTTACCTTCTTTTTTAATCTTATAAATTAGCACGGCTTTCTAGAAATACTAGCCTTGTACATTTAAATGGCTTCTTAACAGACATGCAATATCTCATACTATGAGCCCCAAAACTACAAAATTAGGCTGCTATTTAAAAAACAGATAATTCCAAACCATTGCCTCCCCCATGATACACTGATATGGCAGCAGTACCCACCACAGCCTGTTCTCTCTCTATAAATATATATATGTATGTATACACACACACACACACACACACACACACACACACACACACACACACACACACACACACATACACACACACACACACACACACACACACTAATTTTGACATTTCTGAAGGGGAATGCTTCAAGATAGCACAAGTCTAGAGTTAGTGTTTGTTCCCCCATAATCACATTTAACTTGTCACTTTTCCATGGATCACTTATAATCCATAGACTTTCAACATGTGCTTCCTTTACATCAAATGTTTTAGTGGAAACTCATGCTTATGTAAGTGTGTAGAGGCAATCAGACGTTTCAGTTATATTATTCTGTATCGACTATTTGGGTGAACTGTTGCCTTCTCTCTCACTCTCTATCTTTATCTCCCCCCACCCTTTATATATAATGATAGGAGTGTTTTGTCGGGGGGGGGCATGATTAAACAGGGCTGAGGTGCCAATGTAGACATGCAAGTGTCAGTTTAATTTGGTATATTATGTTTGACTTGGTAACATGCCAGAATTTTTGTAATGCCTTTATTTTTAAACCTACATGTCTGTCTCGTATTATATTTGAACCCTGGTTTGAGGAACTTACCCATTTTAATGCAAAAGGCACTCTTCGAGCTCAGAGGTTATTGTGAATTTAATCTGTCATGTTCCAAAGGCAAATTAGTTTTCTAGGTTCAAGAAGCAGCAGTCCAGAAAGAAAATAACTGTCTGCTACATTTTAGAAGTGTTTAGCCTTGAGAAGAGTTATTAGCGAATGAGCACAAAAGGTCAAGAGGTCAAGACTGATGTTAAAGGAGTTTAACTCTTTGTTGCATAACCTGTTCTCTTCTAACAGTTAGTTCAGGCAACAGCAGTTGGTAAAAAACGCATGCAGTATTTTGTATCATTTTTTCTGAAATGCCTGTATAATTGTTCTTGCTATTCAATGTTATAATTCATGCATGCAGTGTGCAGAAAAAACTATCAATACTGGTGTTATAGCTTGGTAATAACTGTGTCAGCATTCAGTTCCTTGATTATGATCTATTCCACACAAATAAAGATGATGACTTGTGTCTAAAGAAATGTGCAACTATTTCACTGAAAAGAAAAGGAGTCAAATCATCATTTAAATAGTACTGGCTTTACTGACCAAAGCTCTACAATTCTTCTTCAAATTAAAGAATTTGAAATTGTGCTTGAATTTGGAAAAAAAATGGATTTGAACAGAATTCAGTTACCATTTTTCACAAGGGGAAATACCCTAAGCTGCTGTGGGTTTTCTACCTGTAGCCCGCATACCTCTCAACAGTCCAGATTTTTGCAGAATGTCTAGAATTTTCCCTCATTTTTTCTCTGTTCCACGTGAAATCTGTGGTTTTCTGGAAAATCACTGAGGACCGAAGTCTCTAAATAATGACATACATTTGAGTTTCAGACTTCATATCCTTCAGAAAATGCATGCTAACACATATCCTGTTATTCTAACAACTTTCTAAGTTTATAATAGCAATATATTAAAATCTGTCCCTATTTGTGGGCTTCTGTCCCCTCATTATTCAAAGGTGAGAGGTATGGACAGCCTGTAATGTAATTAAGTCCAACAGCATTGCACCTCATGAAAAGAATAATTTTGTCTTTTTGATTACAATACTACAGCGAAGTCTGTTTACAACTGAGTCACTCTCACCTGTGTGCATAATCCCAGTATGTAAAAACAAAAAATCTCAAATTGTCTACTTGCTTTGTTTGATACCACAATAATCTAGACAGATATACATCATATTCTGAGGAAGACAAAAGCATCTACAGGAAAACCCAGAAAGTTGTTGTTGTGTCTTTTGGGTTAGGGGTCGCCACAGCAGAACTCCGGCCCGCTAATGTTTGGTAGTGGATTTTTACGTGCCGAGTTACCAGCCCTGACGCACAACCTTCAATGAAGGCATGCCCATTCACGCATGCCTCCACACAGAAGACGCTCAAGCTGACAATCAAACGCAACAATGGCTAGTTGTGAGGTGACAATGCTACCGTAGCACCACTTGAGAATCGAATGCAACAATGGCGTGCTGTGAGGTGACAACGCTACTGCAGCACCACTACCGTGGCATTGCGGGTCCACCATGCATAGCTAAAACTAACAATAAGGATGGTGTCCATAATGTCATAATGAGAGCATACTGATAAATTGATACAGATTGATAAATCAAGCCCAAAACACTGAGTACTGATTCTCTGAGATGGCAATTAAAGGCAGAAAAAAAAAGTTTTGAAAGGATTGTGCCCCTCATGTGAGGGGGTGCATCATCTCACCTTTTCACCTATAAATATATTAACTTTGAGATGGCATAACAGTGGTGAACAGAAAAAAATATCCTTACCACAGTGTTTACAATATTCAGAAAAAATGAAAACAATGTATTGCCATCTCGGTACATTAAAAACACACACACACACACACACACACACACACACACACACACACACACACACACACACAGACACACACACACACACACACACACACACACACACACACACACACACACACACACACACACACACACACACGTATTCTCAGCTAGAGCATCTTCTGCGTGGAGACATGCGTGAATGGGCGTACCTGCGTTGAAGGTTGTGCGTCAGGGCTGGTAACTCAGCACGTAAAAATAAACTACCAATCATTAGCAGACCAGAGTTCCCCTGTGGCGACCCCTAGCCCAGCCGAAAGACACAGCAGCATTGCAATCCCAGAGTGTATATATATATATATATATATATATATATATATATATATATATATATATAAGCTTTCAGTATATTTGAAAATTTGAGATTGTGGTCTCAGTCAAATGAATTTCAGCATTCTGAGTTTTCAGTAATGTGAAATGGACCAAAAAAAAAAAAAAAAAAAAAAAAAAATATATATATATATATATATATATATATATATATATATATGTACACGCACACACGCACACACATGCACACACACACACACACACACACACACACACACACACACACACACACACACACACACACACACACACACACACACAAAATGTATATAGTACCTTTTTGCATGGAGCAAGCACCTATTCACCCCCATACCACCGCACTCACACATCTCTGAATATAGTTCCTCGTAGATCACTTAGCAGCAGGGAAAGTAACAGAATTCTAATCCTTTGCACATAATCCCCTCTAATTAAAACACATGCTCCAATAAAATGAGCATATGAAACAACAAGACATCTGATCACTGTCTCAGTGAGACATGCAGTCTGTAAAAGGAAGGGAACCATGCTGATGAAAACTGAAATTGTATGAACTACTAAGTGGAAAAGTGGCAGGGCATTTAATCCTGTTAATGCTGAAGCTGGAGTATAAATGTCTTGCCTCATTTGTGCAGTGCAGATATTTAATACGTACGCTGTACAGTACTGTAGTTAAACTGAAAGCAGCAGTCAATCCATGCTGCATTCAATTACAATATACAGGAAAGGGCACTGATCTAACCCTATTTCATAATTTCTGTAGAACACTGTATGTTTTGTGGGTAATTCTGAAGCAAAGTTTACATTTAATCTGTCTCTTCTGCTTTCCATACACAATAGTAGATGCATTAAGTCAGAATGTATGATTTTGTCAGATTAAGTGAATGGAAGGAAGGTCCCATCATGGAGTGTGCACCCATAATAATGAAAAAATAAAATACAAGAACAAGTTTTATGCTTTGAGCTGGGAAGCAATTTATCTAGCAAAAGAATAATAAAGCAGTCCATTACTCTAAAAGTTTGTCATGTTACAACCAGTCACAGCTGTAGTTGTCTAGCCATTTTGAATCTACCATATATAATGGGATCTAAACTATCTTTTGTACTTATCTTGCGAAATATTATTGTAATAGATGAAGCTTTACAAATAATGTGTGGGGATAAAGATGTAATTCATATTTTAGAAACGGAAAAATGACATACCAAATAAAATGTAGGCGTCACTGCATATGTATTCCTAAATACAGTAGCCTGTGACTGGTTAAGCAAAGTCATACCTTTAGCAGTCTCTAGATGGAATAGTTTCTGTACTGTACAATCTCTCAAAATAGGGGCTTCACAGTAGTGTCAATGAAATGTAAGCAAAGGCTTTACATAGTAGATTCAGGAAATGACTCATTAAAACTGGCACATGTTGTAGTAGAAACAGCATTTGCAATGATGTAATCTTGGAGGAAGATCTTGGGGCATGCTTGCGGTTTAGGACTTGAAGATTCAGAATGGTGTTATGGAGGGTGTCCAGGGCAATATACCAAAGTAACTATTCTACATTACTCTACATTACAATGATGATGCATACTATGTGTAATGATTCCTGAAGATCACCATTACATGCCCCACTAGCATAATGGTTATGAAAAGTGGATGTCCAACATGTGGTTTCAGTGGTTAACAACACAAGTGTTAGGGTAGTAAGTTTGCACTGCTACCATTAGGACTGACATGTATTGGGGGGCTGTACCTTTCACTGACAGTGTACTGGGGAACCTCCAGGCATGAATCACTGACAGGAAGGGGAAGGCAGTTACAAGGCTTTGAATATTAACAGGTGAAGTTATACAGCTGGAAAGGAACTCTGGTCACTAGTGAAGAACAGAATAAATATGTCATGGTCTGTAATATACAGAAGAGATGCAAGAAGGGGGTGACATGGCAGTATATGTTCTTCAAGCAAATAAACAAGATGTTTGTTGTGAGAGAAGGGGGCTGGCTGGCATATAGTGGAGTGAAAAGGAGGGTAACTGCAGATCAAAAAGAGGAAAAACAGAGTGGCAATGAAAAGAAGATAAAAAGAAAGAGATATGACTGACAGGCAGTGTCAGTGGTGCAACAGGTAGTATATTTCCCTTTGTTATCAGAAGGCTGTGGGTTCTAGTCCCACACCAGGCAGATTGATTACTGACACTGCAGTGCAGCATAAGGGGGGTGCTGCACTCTTGAGTGTGTCATCCTTTGGATGAGATGTTAAACTGAGGCCCCATCTGCTTGAGTTAGTGGTAGCTCTGGTGATGTACTAGATCCCATGGCACCTATCAAAAATAGTTGGGGAAGTCCACAATGCCCTGACCAAATTTCTCCTAATAGTATAAATAACACCTCAGGTCTCCCCTCAAAAAAGACTACTAGCTTAGTGGGAGTAATCTTGTCAACAAAAAGGATAAAATAAATAACAGTAGGGGCATACAGAAAAGAAGAGCAATGTGAATTTGTCAAGATTTGGGAGACTCTAAAGTGGTAACTGGTTTTAATTAATTAAGGAAAAGGTGGATAAAGAAAAATAGGGTATGGGAGAATGATAAAAAGCTGGTTGTGGCATGGAAAATAGCAAACAGTTTAAAGGTACCAGGGCCAGTGAGAGATCGGCACATGAGTTTACTGCAAAGATTGTACAGGACTCCAAGGAGCTAGGAGTTGAGGACCAGTGGTATAACCCAGAATAATGGGGATATGGGAAAAAGGAAGTAGAAAATATGCATATGTATTGGGGATGCAAATCAGTGCAGAAAGAGTTAAAAACTATTCTGAGGCAAGCTACATCGTATTAAGTGACAGTTTGTCAAAATTCAAGGCTTCCCATAACCCTGAGGCCACAGCTATTCATGCAGAATTATTCAGAGAAGCCCCATATAAACATGTGAGTGGATGCACTGAGGTTGCCATACCTAACAGAAGAAAACCCAAAACAAACACTAGAAACAAATCCCACTTATGGAATCCACACCTAAACAAGCAATATAATAAAACAAGAAAACACATGGCCAAAATCAGAAAGAGCAACTTCTTTAAAGATATGTGCTCTCTTATACAACTAAATAAGAAAGTAAGAGGTTTAGTTAAGTCCAACAAGGCCAACTACAAGGTCAGGATAGCCTCAGAGGCTAAGGAAGATCACAAGGCCTTCTTCAGCTATGTCCAGAACCTTAAAGGTAACACACAGCAGGGTGCTGAACTGGTGGTGAACAGTACCACCTTCACAGATCAGGGTGACATAGCAAATCTACTGGCTTATAAATTCAACTCAGATTTCACCCTCTGCTCCTTTACCCACCCCCAGCTCCACCAGGTGAAATTCCCTCCAATATACACCCCTCAGGGTGGCCGTAGTGGTGCAGTGGTTAGTGTTGTTGCTTCACAGCAACAGGTTCTCTGGTTTGATTCTCAGCTGGGGTGTCTTCTGTGAGGAGTCTGCATGCCCTCCATGTGGTCATTTGGTTTCCTCCAGGTGTTCCTGTTTCCTCCCACATTCCAAAGACATGTAGTAGGTGGACTGGACACTCTAAATTGGTCATAGGTGTGTGTGTGTGTGTGTGTGTGTGTGTGTGTGTGTGTGTGTGCGTGCGAGTGAGTGGTAAGGATGAACTACCGCGGCAGGGCTAGCCACCTAGTGGTGTAAATCGTGGCTCAAAATGATTGTCACTGTTGATGTGACACCCCAACCCCATGTGCAAAAAGGGGGAAAAGGTGTTGAGGCTGGATGGATACTCCCCTCAACTATTAGCAGAGACCAAGTGTTGGCAGTACTTGCTAAAGCAAATAACACCATCTGCATGGGTCCAAAAAATATTCCCAGTTGTCTCCTGAACAGTCTAAAACACAACCTATCAGGACCACTTGAGGTAGCCTTCAACTATAGTCTTGAAACAGGCTATGTTCCATATGAATGGAAGACTACAACAGTCATTATCCTCCATAAGGATGGATCATCAACTGACCCAGGAAACTACAGACCATCAGTCTAACAAGTTTAATATGCAAAGCCATGGAATAAATTATCATGGAAATAATAAAAAAAGAACACTGGCAGCCTGCAGACACTGGACCCATTCCAGTTTGGCTTTGTTAAGAGAAGGTCATGCCTGCTTAACCTGGTTAACTTCTTTGAGGGGATCACCAAGGCAATGGATGAGGGTAAAACAGTGCTTATTTCTTATCTTGACCTCGCCAAAGCATTTGATATAATACTCCACAATGCATTGGTAACAAGATCTCTGAGCTAGGCATAAAGGCCTACATAGCTCACTAGATTGCCAACTGGCTCACAGACAGGACCCAAGAAGTCAGGATCAGGGAGATCACCTACACCAAGGGACAAGTAACCAGAAGAGTACCTCAGGGCTCCTTATTGGGCATGTTCCTGTTTGGCATCTACTTCTCAAAAGCTAAGGTTAATATTCAAGGCATCTGGCTTATCATGTTCACATACAACTGTAAATTGAAAGCTATTCTAGATTCCCTCACAGACACCAACATCTTACAAGAGGGTTTAACACAGACAAATAACTGGTGCCAAAGCCATGGCCTAAAGCTCAATGCCAAAAAATGCATTATAATGCTATTTTAGGAAATTATCAAACCAAGTTAATTACTGCATTGATAAAACACCCTTAAGAGTTGACCCAGTAGTAAGGGGTCTGGTATCATATGTAGACAGCAATCTGGCCTTTGACCAACATGTAGGAAATCTGGTAAGAAAATAATTATATATCAACCAACTTACAGGTAAGGGTATGGCATCCAGGTCAAAGAAAGTTATAGTATCACTCTACTCGGCCATTATCAGACCTATCATTGAATACAGTGACCCTTTTAGCATGTATATAGCCAGATACTCACAACAGTTGGAATGTCCACTCACTAGAAGAACTCATGGAGTGAATACCCTGTCATACACCGATCACCTAAAGGCTCTGTCTCTGTATTCTGTACAGGCTGCTGAGACAGGATCTTTGCCTGGCTTACAAAGCTTCCTCAGACCCAGCCCTGATGGATCTGTTGCACATGTGCAAAACAAACAACACCAGAAACACTAGATCTAGGGATCTAAACCTCACTTGTGACATAAACAGAATATGCTGGAGAGACAGATGTGTGCCCAAAGGATCCATGCACTATGGAGGAGGATCCTCATCTATGTAAAACAGAGTTCATTCCTGACCCTATACAAACAAACCCTAGATAGTTGGATTGGAAATCATAAATCTACCCCCAGTCTGGCCCCATATCCTTTATGGATAGAGGCAGTCAATAAAAAAAGTATTATCCTAAGAAACACCTCCTCTACAAATCCTTAGTTACCTCCCTTCTTGCCCCCCTCCCCCATATAGATGGGCATGATACTCACCCAAACAATTTGGGGTGAGCGGCTAGGCTTGTAAGGGCTCTAGTGGTTCTTAGCCTAGTAACAACGTAGAAACATATGAACCAATGAAGAATGTCTGGGAATGAATGTGATAAAGGTAAGTTACATATAAAGGAGGTCAAAGAGGGATGGTTGTTATGCCTCTTTGGAGTTGATGAAAGGCACGGACTGGAGGGAAGAACGAAGGGAGATGTTATTAATGGTGGGATGGTTGAAGACAAATTGCAAAGTTTAGAAAGAGGGTATTAGTAAAGAACAGGAACAGAAAGTAGAACAGTAGATAAGGATGGCAGCAGGAAGTAAGGGTGTTAGAACTAGACAGAGTAAGAAGCAGATGAGATGAAGTACTGATAGTGAGAAAATAGAAGTGGTGATTGTAGGAGAAGTGGGCTAAAAGATCTGAGTGTTACAATATGAGAAGAGGACAACCTGGTATTTGTTGAGGGCAAAGGTCAAACATGGGTAAGAAAAATATTGAAGAAGTATCACGTGTGTAATTATAAAATGTAACTAACAACATGGTTGTTGCTATAGTGGAACTATATGTTATAAGTAATGCCTTGCATCAACTTATCCACACCCCCACCAGGGGCAGTAATATCCTAGACCTGGTCATTAGTAACATGGGCGACCAGTGTTCCACACCAGAGGTCAACCCCTCGTTGGTCAGGTCCGACCACAAGCTAATCACCCTAGACATCCACATCCCGCAACCACTCCCCATTAGGGAAACCACCGTAAAAAATTTCTCCAAAGCCACTTCACACTTCTTAAGACAGAAGTGGCAAACTTCTCGACACCTATGCAGATAGACAGTAGAGGTATGACTGCTGAATCCTACACAAATGCACTTTATAAGCACTTACACGAGTGCATGGATCATGCTATCCCTAACAGAACTGAGATTCTATCCTCCAAAAAAAGGATGCCAATCTGGTGGTCCCCTGCCATACCACAAACTCTACAACAGAAGAAAGAAACTGTTGCAAAAAAAGAGTAAAATCCCATGACTGAAGGAAGTCCCTGGTCAGCCTCAATAAAAAGCTGCGATCCCTCATAAAATCCTCCAAAGCTAGTTACAAAAAGAAAATCACCACTGATTCTAAAGACAACCACAAAGCATTCTATAGCTATGTCAAGAATCTCAATGGCAACACTTAGATCTGCTCTGAATTACAACACAATGACACTAAATATACAGAACCAACTCATATTGCCAACATCCTGGCACATAGGTTCAGTGCTAACTTTACCCCCCTCTCACCCCCTAAAGGGCCCATCTCTATACCGGAAGAATGCAAAGTTCCTGTAATCACAGCTGCACAGGTAAAAACCATACTCTCCAAAGCCAATAACACAGCATCCATGGGACCTGACAAAATCCCAGGCTGCATTCTACATGAACTACAGAATGAACTGGCACCCCATCTAAGCACCATATTCAATCATAGCCTCACCTCAGGCTTTGTGCCCACTGAATGCCGCACAGTGATGGTTATCCCACTCCACAAAGGGGGAGCCACCACAGACCCTGGGAACTACTGCCCCATTAGCCTAACAAGCCTGGTCTGCAAGGCCATGGAACGTATCATCATGGAACTTACAAACAAAGACATTGGTAATCTCCAAACTCTGGACCCCACTCAGTTTGGGTTTGTAAAAGGCAGATCATGTCTCCTAAACCTGATAAACTTCTTTGAAGCAGTCACCAAAGCCGTAGATGAGGGTAAGGTGGTTCACACAGCCTATCTAGATCTCACCAAGGCTTTTGACACCATCCCCCACTCTGGAATTATAGATAAACTCACTAAACTAGGTATAAATCCCTATGTCACAAGATGGGTTGCCAACTGGCTCACTGACAGAACCCACACTGTGAAAGTAGCAGACTCCAAATCCGACTTTAGACCAGTGACAAGTGCAGTACCACAGTACAGGCTAACACAGACGGTCTTTGGTTAATGAAGTTTGCAGATCACTGCAAACTAGGAGCCATAATCAAAACTCCTAATGATGTGAACATCCTACAAAAGGGCTTCACTGAGACAGATGCCTGGTGTCAAACCCATGGCGTCAATTTCAATGCTAAAAAGTGCATTGTCATCCTCTTTGGTAAAAACTCTGTACCCATAAGCTACCACATAGGTGGTAGTCTACTTAACACCGAAAGTGTGATAAGAGACCCTGGGACACAGGTGGACAGTAGTCTCTCCTTTGATAATCACATCACCACAGTAGTCAGGAAATCCTTCTACGTGGCACACCTCATCACAAAAGGTTTCTCGTCCAGGAAAAAATAGGTCATTGTTCCCCGCTACTCGTCACACATTAGATCCATTACAGAGTACAACACCTCTTGTGGTATGTACCTCACAAGACATCTACAACAACTGGAAAGGCCGCAGAAATACCTCACTAAAAGGATTACTGGCTTCAAACAGATGCCCTACGCAGACCAACTCAAAAAACTCCAGCTTTACTCCGTTGCATATGGCCTACTCAAGACGCGATCTCTGCCTAACATACAAAGCTATGTCAAACCCAGAGCTGTTGGACATGTTCCACTTAAAGAAATCCCAATCCCTCTTAGCTACACACTCTAGGGACCTAAACCTTGTCACCATAATAAACAGAACATGTTGGAGGGATAGATTCCTGTCCCATACTCTGGAACAAACTATCTATCTTTATCAAACAAAGCTACTCATTAGCGCTCTTCAAGAAAATTCTTGATGATTGGATGGGAAATAGGAAATTCACCTTGGGGATCACCTTTGTGGCTCTGCTCGACAGGGGCACAGGAAAATAATTTTCTTGGGTGGCGAAAGCCAGGGTACCTTTTTGGCTAGGCTTATAAAGACCCTAGGGCCAATAGTCTAGTACCTACCTATGAACCTATTACAATCAGTGTGTGTTGTCTTTGATAGTACAAATCATTTAGACAAAACAGAAAATATTACTCAAAACAAATGAGACAAAAAATGGATAAATGAAATACACTGCTAGGGTGTCATGTTGTGTAGGAACAGTAATTCAATTCATGTTTCTTTCCTTAAATCTATTTTACCAGATATTTTGTGGATCACTCAACTGACCCCCTTGTATTCCATATTTGTTGCAGCCCTTTATGGTGATCTGTTTTTAGATAAAATGGAATATTTATAGCCTAATCAAAACGTGCAATATCTTATTCTACAGGAGTAGGAATAATAAAGTCTTGTGACCCATTGTTTTGCTAGAGTGAGTACTGAATGTTAATATTCCATTTTTATTAAAGCAACAGAACAAGAAAAAATAGGTATAGTAAATATGAAATATGTATGCATCAGTAGTAATAAATGAAATATCTTGTACTGTAGGCTTAGGGACAATATATGTATGTGTGTGTGTGTGTGTGTGTGTGTGTGTGTGTGTGTGTGTGTGTGTGTGTGTGTGTGTGTGTGTGTGTGTGTGTGTGTGTGTGTGTGTGTGTGTGTGTGTGTGTGTGTGTGTGTATGTGTGTGTGTGTGTGTGTGTGTGTGTGTGTGTGTTTGTGAATAAGTATATCATCAAACAATGAACATTCAAAAATCCAATGATCAAAAGTATGATTATTTCAGATCAAATCTAAAATGATCGAAAACCCCCCAAAAATTAAAAATAATTTTTTTTGCAGGGGGACAAGTCCCCCTGGACCCGCCAACCCCCCTCCTATTAATTATATATATCAACTCTGGGATTGCACAACAGTGGGGTAAGGGTAAATTCCCTTACCCTGCTGCTCCATGATCCCATACAAAATGCTGGAGGCAAACAATCCACGGAAAACAACATTCACTTATATGAGTGTTCTCTGTTATTTACAGCCTTAAAACACACTCACTCATATCAGCATTTGATGTTTCAGACTGTACACACCACACACACGCACACACACAAACACACACTCATGTGTGTGTGTGTGTGTGTGTGTGTGTGTGTGTGTGTGTGTATGTGTGTGTGCGTGTAGTATCATATCCACAGACCTTTCATTCATCTTATTTTATTTTGGGAAATGGGATTCTTCTACATATTTATTTATTTATTTTTGATTTGTGTCTGAAAATAGAGCAAGTACAAAAATCTGGGATACTATTTTTTTATACTGTTAACAGATGTGGAACATTCATTCCTTATTTCTTGTTTTGCAGATCATCAAAGAAGTTTAATATCTACAAACATGAAACGTTACTTATTTTATACAAATTTGCATTCTGAACAACATCTACATTCCTATGCCATGTTATATTATTTTATTATTTACCTTTTTTAAACATCAACAAAATGACTTTGTAATATTGTCTATACATAAAATAAATCTATACAAAAGCAGTCATTTTAGATGCTTTTGGTTGGTAATGGACAACTTCCGTCATTCAGTCACTGTATTTACACCATAGTCAGAAAATCCTTCTAAATGGGCCAGTTAATTTTCAGGTTGATATCTTTAAAATCCATAGAAGTCTTCCTACCACTGTACTCATCACTGTATACAATATCTCCTTTGCTATGTACAAATCTAAACATATTGTTCAACTGGAAAGGTCCCAGAAATTTTGTACCAAAAGCTTTAAATTCTTCAATTCTCCTGATAGGTGAGCACGACTTTCCTTATACTCAGTAGTCTACATGCTGCCCTGAGGTGACCTTTGTCTCACCTTTTGAGCCATGAAAGACTAAAGCCCTTTTGACTTCCTATTTCTTTACAAAACCAGTGTCTCTACAAATGCCCTCACTAGGGACCAAAATTCACACAAACAAATAAACAAGGCTCACTAGAAGGATAAGTTTCAAACTCAATGTATTCAATATCCATGGAATAAGTTACCATTACAGGTCAAAGAAAGTACTACTTTGACTACCTTTAAACTTAGTCTTGGTAATAGGTAAACAAAAATTTAGACTAGGGTTATCAGTTATGGCCCTGATCAATTTGGGAGATGAGCACTATTAATTGCTTGACAAAGATGAAAATCATTTTTTAAATTTGCCTAGTTAAAGGTGTACACGACTAGGCATCTTATGGTCCCCATGATTGCTTGGCTAGTATTTTTTCCATATTCCTATTTTCTTAAGCAACTGATACAGTGGTGATAAGGTTTATGATGATGCTGGCAAACCAGTGGTAAATAAAATACTTTGCATTTCGGATCATATATGTGTTTTTATATCAGTTCCCTGTCATATCTGCAAGAAAACAGTAAACTTTGAAAGTCATTACTATACAATTAATGTATATTTTCCAGAACTAGTTTTGCCCCTTTTTACTGCCCTTCCAATGTAGGGAGCTGTGTCATCACACCCCCAGTATATATGCATGATTAATCTGAGGTTGCTGAATCTTAGAGTAGGGAAATACCTGAAGATATGGCAAGTTCAAAGCTAGTAACCATTCCCTTACATTCATTATTAAGTTTGCAATTTCTGTATAATAGAATTATTGTACTCAGAATTACAACAGGCATCCATTTTTATCAGGCCATTCTGTCTTTTTCTATTACAATGATGCTGGTACAAGATATTTTATCAACACTCTATAAATATCAATTATTTTTACATCATTCTTTCCATGTAATAAAACATCTATCACTGCTTTGCTTGCATAACCAGTAACCAGCCCTAATTCAAAAACAAAGTTAATGTCTTATAGAAAAGAAACCACACTAACCAAAAGCCAAAAATGTCTCATATTCATAGCAAATAGAATTGAAGCCCCAGTCCCCCTGCACTGATGACCTGATCTGTCTTGCAGTGCTAAAGACTGATTCATAGTCATCCAGATTCCCTAAAAACAACATTTCATGACCAAGGAATTTGCCTAACTATGAAACACTCCACTGTGAAGTTGTAAAAATTCTATCTAGCAGATCATCTATACCTGTGTTCTAGTGCAGATACCAAGAGGAGCACAGACATATAGTGACCCTCCCTACCCAGACAGAAAGCATGCACCTTTATTTGTTGGTGAGGATTTAAGTCCCTGGTGAGCGTATTTGTAGACACTAGTTTTATAAAAAAATAGGAGCTCATAATGACTTGCTCTCAAAGACCCACTCACACAATGTTACAGTGTTCTCACTCACACACACACACACACACACACACACACACACACACACACACACACACACACACACACACACACACACACTGACAAACATACACATACACTCTCATTCACATATAGCACATCTTACCTAAACACACACAACACCTTTAGATCCCAACACTTGCACAGTTCAGGTGTTTATACATCCCAAATTATTCAAACACTATAATTTGACATCATGCTGGGAAGGTCATCTATGAATATGTCTCTCAAGGAATACTGTGTTTCCATGTGGAACTGTAAACCTCATTACTTAAAACACACACTGATGATGTTAGTGAGATGGGGGGGGGGCTATTAACAGTCGTATGAAGCATGCAAGAGAGTTTGCACTTCTCTTGCATGTTTTTCAAACAACTATAAATACCCCCAATATAAAAACACTTCCTTAAATGTAAAACATTTAAACTAACAAAAGAAATTATAGCAAAACTCCAAAAGTGTAAAACATAAAAATTACAGTAAAACACATGAACACCACTCTGACTGCTACAACCCACCACATAAAAGGTTTAAACCCTATCAACCTTCACATTGCCTAGTATAGAATACAAATCACAGTACAGAGAAACATCAAAAAAGCAATTTAACATTAAAAGTGAGAAATAAAAAAATAAGAAATATAAAGAATACTTCTCAAACCTCTATAAGAAGGAAAGACAAAATGTCAAGTGGAATTATACAAAATCCTGCAGAGTGAAGCAGCAAAACCCATAACATAAAAGAAATGACCCCCCCGGAATTACACAAAAAAGTAAAACAAAACACAGAACTACTGAAGAACATAAAAATATATATGCATATCAACACCCACATCCAAAAATAAGAAAATGCCCACCCACACAGTAATCCATGTAGAGCAACCTGTAAAAGAAAATCTTGAAACAGAAAGCCCTTTATATAATACATATAAACTAACCTTCAAAATAGAAAGCCCATAAATCCCTTGCCAAATACAAAGACGCAGAATACCAGAGACAGATATTGTAATAAAAAATAAATTATTAGTAGAAATCAGACTGTAAAAATTAAATTAGGCTTTTGCCCCCTACCTGTATCTAAGAGTGATGATCAGGTACCGAGAAGCAAACTGACTCTCTAGCAAGAACCTTTTTAAAGGCCAACTTCCTCAAAACGCAGAGCTGTAATGAGGGCGGTAACAGGGTGATAGTTGTCTTCTGGTGCAAGCTGTTAGGCAGTGTGAGTGGCAGTTACTAATGGGCACTAGTGTTGTACCAGCATTTATTTAAATGAGTACATTTAGCAGATGTAGGAAATAACTTCTACAAGCCCCTTGCTACTGTTATGACTAAACTAAGCTACAGTAGCTTAGGGTTTAGTAACTGTAGCAAAGAGCGTGCACAGGCCATCTTTGCTACAGTTTATTTTTCACTACTCATCTTCAGAGAAGACATTTTTTGTCCTTAACGTTGGGTCGGTGATACCATCAGACTTATATATAGGCTGGCAAATGACTCACTTAGATATAGCTTTGCCAAAATGTACTTCCTCAAGCACATTTACAACCCTAAGAATGGTGGTCAGTGCCATGGTAGTATGGCTGCATTGATTCTTCAAGAACTGCTGAAGATGGATATGTTAAATGGCCAGAGTTTGTTTGCAAAAAAATATATATATATATATATATATATATATATATATATATATATATATCAACCAATAATGCTTAGTCTTATTGCTTTTCTTTATTAACCCTTGGGAGGTTACTACCAAGGTACCAGAGTGATGGAAATGAAATTCTCAAAAGATTTGTAGTAATATCTTATCTGTTGTTCTGTGGAGTCTATCACCACTGAGAAGACTACAGCAATGTTCAAATAATATTAGCAAAAAATGCTGTCTAACCAGATCTGCAGTGATGATGGTCTGTGGGTGAAATCTGAGGAATTTAATCTTTTCATAAAACGAAAGAAAACACACAAAACAAAACGGCATGATGCATTCCACATCTGCTAACCATAATTCATCTACAGCTGGGTTAGTCGAAGAGTTTATATAACCATTCAATAAGACTAGTAAAGCCATGACTTCAGATCATAAGCCAATATGGCACAAGAAGAATAATTTCCTTTTTGCATACTGAAATGCTACACGTGACACCTAGCACAATGCCATTTTTGCTACTCCTAAATCAGAACTTGGCATCCTGTCTAGACAAAGTGAAACCAAATATCAACAGAAAGTGCAAAAGAAAAACAACTCTATCAATCACAAAGTAAAAAACAAAATGAAAAATAACCCACCTTATTAGCCACATGCTGGTGCTTTGTCAGTACAATCTTCTGTGGAAAAATGAAGAAAATTAAATCCAGTTCAATCAATAATTAATGATTATAGCCCCTACTAAGAAGCAATTGAAACATGAGTTTGAAAACTTTGAAAGAAGCTTACAACAACAGAACTAGCAAACGCTTTTTTGTTTACTATCTTTGAGCTCTAACTCTGAAGCCGCTCACCAATGTATGCAAGTTTGCAAGGATAAAATGAAACAAATACTAGAGAATGAGTGCTACAGTTAGAAAAAGCATTATGCAAGCAATAATGCACAGCAGGGTGTGTGTTACTGTGCAAACACCTCCTATCCAGGGGTTGCGTCGGGCCTCCACACCCCTGGAAGGGCATTATTTACAAAATAGCACACACCCTGGAGGACATTATTTCACTTACAGAATGGGCTATCTGTTAAATTGTTTTGTATTTGTTTGTTTTTGCTTTTTTAAATTACTATAAATATATTTTTAATAAGTTATATGTAAAATTGTTTCTCCGCCTGCTGCAGTATATGCTGACAAATCATTGGGAGTTGAAGTCGCAAAATAATGAGTTAAATTTGAGTTCCAGACTTTATCATAGCTTTCAACTAATCAGTGACAAATCTCAAAAGAATCGGGGACAAATTCAGAAATAATTAGTGGCACTTTTAAAATATTAGTACTATTAATTTGAGACATTGACAGAATAAGAGAATGTGAATTAATATACATTTTCTGAAGTAAAGAATTCTATAACTCTATTTTCATTGTTTATTAAGTGTAATTCACCACCTTTTCTCCAAAAAAACCCTAGTTTTAGGGGGTGTTAAGGGAAGCAGAGCTAAAATTTGAGTCAAAATCAGGGACAGCTGAGAAGCATGGACTTCATATCCTTCAGAAAATGCATGTTAACATAAGTAATCTTATTATAGCAAGTTTTTAATTTTATAATAGTGATATTTAAAATCTGTCCCTATTTTGAGCCTTTGTCCCCCCATTATTTTAGGCTTTATACAGATTTCTTGAGCTAAGAGGTTGAGAGGTATGCATACCTCTTATTTGAAAGAGCTGCATCTACTGCTCGATCAGTCCGTCTCATGCACACCACACACTTCTGCTTTCATGCAGGCATAGGGTTACCACCTGTCCCACTTTGCGAGGGACAGTCCGTCTTTGGGCAGTTGTGTCCTGACAAAAAATATTAAAAATGGCAAATGTCCTGAGATTGTAGGACATAATTATTTCCTATATTTTATGTAATAGTTGCATAAAACAGTTATTCTGTATCTAAAATACCTAAATGTTATAAGAAACAGAATAAGCAACTAAAATGCTACAAGAATAAGCTTTTATTTAGGCAAAAAAAGTTAAGTTCTATCCTTTGTACTGACCGTGTGTATGTGTCGGCCTGTAAAATCTGATGTTTGTACTGAAAATGTCCCACTTTGGCCATTTGAAAAGGTGGCAACCCTATGCAGGCAAGCACCCATACACTCACACACAAAGGCAGAAATGCACACGCGCACACACACACACACACACACACACACACACACACACACACACACACACACACACACACACGCACACACACACACACACACACACACACACACACACTTTTGTATTTTTTATTATCTGTTTTAATTTTATATTCAGTAAAGAGCAAAAGCACTGCTTAGCGAGCATAAAATAATGTCTCAATCGCTCTCACACTTACTTTCATGCATGCATACACTCACATACGCAGACATAAACACACAGACACATACGCACTTTTCTTTTTTTTTTTTTTTTTAATTTTACAGGCCCTTAGCAAAAGTACTGCTTAGCAAGGGTAAAATAATGAGTGCAGTTATCTGTGTTACAGTCTGAGCTCTATCACAGCTTGATACATGCTGCTATGAAGTAGCTGACTAGTTTTTCAGTGGGCATTATCTGTACACTCTTCAGTCAGAGTGGCAATGTATAGTTTGTCCATCTTCTAACATATATTAGGGTGTTCATCACTTGGAGTCAATGCTCCTTATAAGACATGAAACAATATACAGCAATGATCATGGAAAATTCTTCTTTTGGCTAAACTGAATCTAAAGCCAAGATAAAAGCCAGTATTAATAGGTATTTTGCAGTTATACTGTACAAATTAGCAAGGAAGGCAGAGACCTGAATGGAGAAGGTGATTCAAAGCACAAGAAGCACAGCTAAGTTTGGGCAAAAACAGTGTGACATGCAGCATCTGTAAATGACTGCATAATGATAAATGAGTTTTCCGATGAAAATGAGGGGTGGCAGTTATGGAAATGTTGCCATCAAACATGACAGAGTAATTCAAAGATATTTAAACAGACATGCCATGCTGCAGCATTCACTTATCATTAATATGTTCATAATTGCAAGTGAAAGGCATGCAATAGTGTTTGCGATAGCAGCAGCTACAGGTCAACATGTTTGTGGCCATTCTCAGAACCAGTGTCCATGACATGGTATGCTACGTCACTATGTACAAATATAGATGCTAGAGTTGGTGCTTAACATATCCCCATTTGCCTGATCAGCAGATCAAGGGGCATTTCTGTGTGGATGGAGGTGACCATGGATGACCTTGAAGTTTGTCCTTCATATGCAGAATCAAGGCGTATGCATGAAATGCCCATCTGTGAACACAAAGGTACATTTAGCTACACTGAACATGCAAGGAATACCAGGCAATTGAATGCTGAGGCAATCAAACCCTGTACCACAGGAAATAGCTTGTTAACAGCTAACTGTGTTAATCCTCTGTGCTACCTACCAGAAATTGCAGTATTCACCTGACCCTGAAACCTGCTGGCAGATATTAGAAGTATGCACAGTGTTGCATAACACAGTTCTGTGGAAACAGATGCAACAGTAGGGAGACTCCTGAGCAGGGACCAACATACCTTTTGAAGTGCTAGACAAGCAGTAGGTCAGTCAGAAGAGGAGCAAACAGCAGCAAGACCATATGCAAGGCAGACACAGTTGATATCACCACACTGGCAAAGACATAATGCCTAATCCACAGCTATGGGCCATGGTATAAACAACAGAGAATAAAATTATGCATTCACTATTACACTTAGAAGATGTAATATACTGCACAGACAGACTCTGCAGTCAGACATTACCTTACCTTTTCTACACAGTTTAGAGGATGGTCAAGGCACAGGCATCATCATTTGCACAGAGGGGAGGGCCATAATGACAAGCGAACATCTGGAAGCAGGTCATAGGTAATCAGGGATCACATTATCCATTGGGAAGAGGTAGAACTGCTGTGTTATGAACACTGGTGAGGTGTAGTGTGATAGCCTGCAGTCTGTGGGCACAATGGAGTCTGTGCCTTGTCTGGAAATAAACTAGCCAGGTTGTCCCATATCTGGAGCCAATAAATGTACAGTGTCTATGACCCAAATGATGGCCATGAGCTGATATAGAACTCATTCAGCCCACATGGGATACTAGAGGTGTAGAACTACTGGAAACTATAATGTGCAGCCTGTTAAGGTGTCTCTGATGTAGAGCCTGAAAAGTACTGAGGTCATATAATTGAGGCTGGCCATATCCAGGTGATATGGCCACTGTGACCAGAAACTGACAGTGAAGCTGTTTCAGAAACAGTTTGCAACATGTAAGTATGTTTGGTCTATGACTGGCCATCTTGCTCCTGGACTGTTCTATGGTCATAAATAGCAGGGTCTGCAGAGGCATCACTGTAGAAACTAGTACATACGTCATCAGCCTGAGTACCACATTAAAGCTACCACTGGACATGTATACAATCCCCATCCACGTATAAGGACTCCAAGAACTCCTCTACCTCTGTCAACTCCTCCTGTTTTGTGGTCCATCTCCTGTGATGGACATGTCCTTGGCAATGTACGTGCCTTGTTTTTGGCATGGAATGTCATATCAGTCACCCATCACTGAACCAGCTATAGAATCCTATTGTCCCCACCTGTCTTCACTCAGCACTGACACCCTGCACTCCCTGCTACACAAGGTCCCAGAAAATCATATCCCTGTTAGCTATGGCCAGCATGCACATGTCATGTGTGTAGAGGGGCTATGGTAATATTTTATTAACCTGTGTGAAGAATGTTTCCAGTGACTGCATGGGTCCATGACAAACAGTGTGCACCTGTGAATTTCATGTCAGTTACTGAGTGCACCGCTATCTGTGGATGTTTCATATTACTGCATGTTGACCCTCACATATGGCAGCTACCTACCTGTACCCTGTTGTTCTGTAACCATTCTTTCATCCCTATACAAACTACAGCAAAGGGCATGTTATCGTGACATAGCTTACAAAGCAGGTTACTGAATCCTGTAATCCCCTGCACATCCTGCTGCCCACATCAATATACATTGTTGTGCCTCATCCTATATACAGAGGCCATCATGTCTTATGTGGTATGCCCTAAGTGGGCACTGCCCCATGTGTGTCCCTCAATCACAGCTGGATATGAAATGTCACATCAGTGTGCTGTGTCACTATACCTACATGCACCACTTCACGCATGTCCCTGTAGCTGCCAAGTACTGTGGGTGTTCCGTAAAGTGCAAAAGTACATTTGCAGTTTCCTGTCTTCTTTTTGTATGCTTGTTTCCAAGTGCAGTGTTTCAATTCAGTAAACTCTTGATTCCACAGATGATCATAATGGAGTAAGTTTCTTGCAATTTTGAGTCCTTGACTTGCACTGGCCCAGTAATCAAAAAGCCTCAGTTCTCACCACTAACTCCAGTGAGGGGAGTCCATATAGGGAAAGGATAATAAATACACACAGTAAAGTGCAATTTCCCTTAAGAGCACACAGAGATCACAGTCAGTCTGGGGCTGGTTTCTCCTTTCTCTCCAGGTCCCCAGTAAGACTCCCCACTGGCACAGCTATACGGTCCAGATCTCAGCCTAGTGGGCAAGATAAAATCTCCAGCACCCTCTCTGTCTAACCAGTGCTTCATGTCCCTGCCCAAGCTGACACACACACACTTTGGAATAAGAGTTATATACAACCACACAGACACTCCTGGGGAAGGCTGGCACAGGTTCTCCAGCTGTGCCCCTTTTACACAGACTATACGGTAGTACCACTTTCCACCACCCACTAATATTTATAAGCTATCGAAAGGCCACTTATGAAAGGGTGTCCAATTATATTGTGCAATATTATTATCCAAATGGTAAGTGCAACTGAACAGTCAATGCTTATTTGGAGTGAGTTGGTACAGTATCAATATATATATATATATATATATATATATATATATATATATATGCAATGTACTCTTAGAGCTTAAATTATCTCTACACAAAACAACCACAGTTGAAAGGTTTAAAAATATTTAATAATGAAAAATAAAAACACAATACAATATTTATTACTTCACAGTGCTAGTCAAGAGTTCAGAGATCACAGATAAATGCTTAAAATAATACAGTAGAAAAGTTCTGACATCAATACAGAAAAAAACAAATCTAATCTTCCTATTTCCTAGCTATATCTAAGCGAAAACACAGTTCTAAAATAAACTTACATACATAGCAAGACAGTACTGGTGATATACTCTGTTTAACTAAGATTTTTGTATATACTTATTGACATGCTGATTTTTTACCTTATTCTTCTGTAAACTGTATACTGTATTACTCATTTTTTATGGTGCTTAAATTGTTTAATGTTCTTATGAAGCTTTTCTCCATGGGACTCCATTGAAAATGGGCTCTTCCAAGCCCAATGGACTATCCCGGTAAACAAACTGTAAAATAAATAAAATAAATAAATAAATAAATGCTGGATGTTTTCAAGACAAAATGCTCAAATGCCCTCATTCTCTCTGTCCTTAAACTGATAACACAGTACCACTGATTCATTTCAGATTATGTCATTTCTTTCTGGTTCCCGGGCTAACAGAACTCAGAGGTTAATAGCCCTTTTGATCTTGCAGCTGGTCAGGAAGCCAGAGAAATAAAATGAATTATACATATAAATTCTAGCCATTAACTCTGGCCACAAAACAATAGGCAGAATGCCTCCCTCTAGACATCTCGGCTCTGAGTTTTAGATCAAACAATTTCACAATGCTTAACTTACCAGCTTTGTTATAGCAGAGTGCACTGTTGTTATTTTTGCAGTTCCACATTTAACAGCATTTTCTTCCATTTAAGAGAACAAGCCTCTGGCTTATATTAATATTTACAAATAACAGAATTATCTACAAAATTCTATCTGTAACCCTTGGTAAGATCAATGGTTGGAAGATACATAACCCCGACCAGCTGTTCTAGGGCCTCATCTGTCCTAGGCATAGGGTAAGCATCTGGCACTGTGTGACTATTTAATTTCCTGTAGTCCACACAGAACCTGGTACTGCCATCCTTCTTTGGCACCAGCACCACTGGGGAAGCCCAGGGACTGTTGGAGTTCTGAATTACCCCTAGTTCCATCATTTCCTGTATATCTTCCCTCAGAATCTGTTTAACTCTCTCAGGCACCCTATAAGGGGCCTGCCTAATAGGCTTTTGGGGGGTCTTGTATCCACCTGGTGCAGCACCAGGTAGGTGCACCCTGGTTTCCCAGTGAACATGTCCCCAAACTCCTGTAACACTGCTCGGATTTCTTGAACCTGGGCAGGAGATAGCTGCTGGGACATTGCTACCCCTTCTACTGAGGAGTTAGTCTGAGCATCACTGAGGAGATCAGTCACCAGATCTCCCTCAGACTCCTCCTGCAATCCACTGCAAATACTCAGCACAAGGGTCTCCCTATCATGGTAAGGTTTCATCATGTTAACATGGTACCAGTTGTGCTCCTGCCACCTGCTTAGCAGTTCCACCATGTAGTTAACATCACGGACCTTCCTTACTACCTTGTAAGGTCCCTCCCAGGCAGCTTGCAGCTTGTTGTGTCTGACAGGAATGAGAACCATTACCTGCTGCCCAGCAGCATGCTCTCTATCTTGAGCATTGCTGTCATACCATACCTTGTTCTGCTGTTGGGCTTCTGCCAGGTTCCCTGAGCCTTGTCCTGAGGTTTAGGACATATGCCACAACAGACTCCTTGTCAGATTCACACTCACCCTCCCACTCATCTCAAATTAAATCTAAAGGCCCCCTCACTCTATGCCCATTCAAATCAAAGGGTAAAAAAATTGTGGATTCCTGGGGAACCTCTCTGTAAGCAAACAACAGATGGGGCAAATATTTGCCCCAATCCCCTATTAAACTGGTCTGCAAATGCTCGCAGCATGGACTTGAGTGTAGAGTTTAAACTCTCAACAAAGCCATTAGTCTGGAGATGGTAGGGGTGGTCTTTAAGAGCTTTACCCCACAGTACTTCCACAGACAAGTCAGCATGTCTGACATGAAATTGGCACCTCTGTCAGTCAGTATTTCTTTTGGGAAAGCTACCTTGCTGAAAACCTCTAACAAAGCATTTACCCCATTTTCTGCCTCAATGGAAGACAAAGCCATTGCCTCAGGGTATCTTGTAGTATAATCTACTACCACTAGGATATACTTTTTCCCTGTTGAACTTGAAATAATAAGAGGCCTCACAATATCCATAGCTACCATCTGAAATGGTTCCTCAATCACAGGCAAAGGCATCAAAAAAGCTTTCACATTGTCCCCTGTCTTGCCTACCTTTTGGCACTGCTCACAGGTCCTGCTGTACCCTGTTACATCTCTGGAAATCCCAGGCCAATAAAAGTTCTGCATAATACATCTCTTTGTATGTTTTATGCCCATATGATCTGCAAAGAGAATATCATGGGCTATGGCTAGAAGTGCCAGATGGTAGGCTCTAGGCAATACCAACTGCTGTACTCTCTCACCTTCTAGCTCTCCCTCAGGGGTCCACTCTCTATACAGTAACCCTTTGTCCCAGTATACAGATTCCTCACTAGCTACCTGCCTCAGGCCTTGTAATGTAGAGTCTGAGAGCTGAGCCTGTCTCAGCTCTCTCTTTGTAACCTTTCCCAGCTCCCCTTCCACAGGAAGTCTGGCATCCTCTGACAGCGGTGTCTCACTGTCAGCCTGGGTACTACTACTCATCTATGCCCTTGCAGCCACTCTGTCCAAGGGAGCATCAGTACCCACAAACAGCTGTAGCTCACCTTCAGTCTCACTGCTACAGGGCAGCTCCCTCCCTGAAGTAACCACCTCACCAGTCCTGGCTGCAAGTATGCAGTCTAACTGGGTCTTACCCAGGCTACCAGACCCACATGGTTGTCTCCAAGCCTGACTGTGTGTAACTTTAGGACCACAAGTTACTGCATTATGAAAATCCTTCCCTATCAGGACATCTGTAGGATGGTAGTTTGGTACCCCTGTTGTGTCAAGACAACCTACTACTGGCATTTTGTCTTTCCCACTTACTGACTTTTCCACCTTTTGTTCCCTACCTTGCCTCTGTGGACATCTATATGCTAAATGGCCCCATTGTTTGCATTTAAAACATGTAACTCTAGTTCCTGGATGTGTACCTGGACCAGTGGCTTCCCCTACTACTGTTTGATTCTGTTGGGGCAGTCTTGCTTGGCTGCTTGGTTTAGGTCTCCCTTCTTCCGCAATTCATCTACAGTAGAACATTGCCTATCAGCTAACCAGATCCTCATGTCCTTAGGCAAAGTGCTGAGGGCTTGTTCCCTCACCAAAAGGTCTGTCAGCCCTTCAAAAGCTGTGACCTGACATCCACTCACCCACCTATGAAAATACGTGCTTAGTTCAGCAACATATTCACATACACTTTCATCTGCCTTGCGTCTTTGCTCACAAAACTTTTTCCTATAATTTTCAGGTGTTAGCTTAACAATTCTATCAAACAATTATTTACAACATTATAATTTAAGAAATAGTAGTCAGAAAGTTTGTAAAGTACATTTACAGCTTTACCATGGAGTAAGTGCGGGTCAGGAACCGTACACAGAGCCTTTGGTCAACATCATATTGTTTACATACCCTCTCAAACATATGATTGAAACTATCAAAATGATCCCCCTCTGTATACTGTAGAAAAAATTTACTGACCTTTTGTGCTTCTGGTGTCTGGTTACTCCCTTTCCCATTACCTCCGTGACTCTGGCAAAGAGTCAGCATCTTCTTCTCATGCTGCCTCTGCCTCTCCTTCTCCTCAGCTTCCAGGCATAGCAGTTTGTCATTCTCCTCAGCCTGCTGACATTGCAGTTTCTCTGCTGCTTCTATTTCAACTGCTTGGCATCCAACTCAAGTCTCTTTAATTCCAGATGGATGTTTAAGTACTCTGTACAAAAGTTGAGCTGTCCATTCTCGGAGTCTCTGAGTGCTGTATATCTCCACGGCCCATCTGATCATCCTCCTGGTTCCTATTTTCTGATACAGCTGGGACCAAAGCTGCAATCATGTCTGTTTTACTCAGGTTTCCATGCACGAGTCCTTTACCTGGCACATCTCAGCAAACTGGCTGCTTGTCAGCTTACTGTATTCCTCTGCTGACATGCTTGCCTGCTCTCCCCGACTAACTAAGCTAACAAAAAAAATAAAACAATTGGGTTCTGAAATCTGAATATTTACTGCATGGCTGATTTAGAGCACAAAAACACCTTCAGTGATCACTGTACACAAGCTACAGGAATTCTCTATCCACACCACTACAAGCCAATTAATATGTGATGTGGCTATCTCACCACTATCAAACAATTAATATTTGTTGTGTATATCCCACCACTGTCAAACAATTCATATGTGACACCCATGTACTGGCCCAGTGATCAAGGAGCCTCAATCCTCACCACTAGCACCAGTGAGGGGCATGCACATTGGCAAGGATAACAAGTACACACACAGTAAAGTACAATTTCCCTTAAGAGTACGCAGAGATCACAGTCAGTCTAGGGATGGTTTCTCCCTTTCTCTCCAGATCCCCAATAAGACTCCCCTCTGGCACAGCTATGGAGTGGAATCCTTAGCCAGGGTTCCAAGCCAAGTCCTCCCAGCACTCCCTTCGTATCCCTGCCCAGGTAGCGGACACACACACACTCTGAGATATGATTTATATACAAACAGACAGACACTCCTGGGGAAGGCTGGCACAGGTTCACTAGCTATGCCCCTTCTACCCAGGCTATCAGGTAGTAATCCACTGCTGGCAGAACCCCTATTTATCAGCTACTATAAGGCCCTACCCAAAGGTTGACCAATTCCACTGTGTAATATTACTGTTATCCAAATAGCAAGTGTGACCAAACTTTTAAGACTATTCTAGAGTGGCTTAGTACAGTATAACCAAATACATGCAAGTACTCTTGAGAGCTTAAATTATCTCTTCACAAAACAGCCACAGTTGAAGGTTTAAAAACATTTAATAATAAATAATAAAACCACAAGACGATACTCATCAATTTCACAGTGATAATAGAGAGTTCAGAAATCACAGGAAAACAACTTTAAAACAATATTGTAGGATAGTCACACATGAATATAGAAAACAGATAGACTAATCTGGCTATATGCCTATCAATCTCTGGGAGAAATACTAAGATCTAGGTCTTACACAGAAAGCAAATATAGATGAGAAGTGATGGTGAGTTGTTGTCAGCTTCACAACAAAATACAAAATGCTATTCTTTCTTTCTGTCCTTAAAATGATAATACACAGTACTACTGAGTCATTTCAGATTACATCATTCTTGTCTCTTCTCTGATTAAGTTTCCCAGGCTCACAGAACTTAAGATGTAACATTTCTCTTTTGATCTGCACCTGCCAGGAAGCCACAGCAATAAAAGACACTTTACATGTGAGACCTAGTAATTATTTATGTCTTAAGACAACAGAAAGAATTTCTAGCCCAGACATCCTGTCTTCGAGCTTGAGATCAAACAGTCATAAAATGCTTTACTTATCAGCTTTTTTCCAGCAGGGTGCACTGTGGTTACATTTTTGAAGCTCAGAAAATAACACAATTGTCTTACATTTGTTACACAAGCCTGTGGATCATATTAATATTTATAATGACATAGAATTGTTTACAAAATTCTATCTAGCTAGGCTGGCAGCCTTCACATACAGAATTTTCGCTTACATGCAAATACAGTTGTTTTCTAATTTTCAAATTTTTCTACTCAGCATATCTGAAACTTAATTTTCAGAAAATGGTGAGCCAAAAATAAGAATTGATGATGGCTTGTAGGTAAACTGATGTGGATATTTACCACTATGCAGCTCGGAAGCACTTGAATAAGAATCACAGTCACAGTCTAGCAAAGTGGTTACATAGTAAACAGCAACAAAGATTTCTGACTCTGGAAAAAGACAGACGTGCTTTAGCTATAATGGACAACAATTATTTATCTTTTTCAATCCACCAAGGTTTGTAATATCTTCACATTTTTCACTAAATATGGTAAAAAATGCAATGCATGTATGTCATGATTTCTAAACTCATCTCCATTAAGAACTTACTCCATATAAAAAATATTCTTACCATGTCCTAATAATTCTGTCCTGTAAATTTTATAAATCTTCTTGGACACTTTTTCTATGAACTCCATTTTGTAATTATTTCTCTTATGTTTCAGACTCTTATACAGTAAAATCATATGAAAATCTTCCTAGCTGTTACAGGCCCACTTAGCCCTTAAAAATTATCCAGAAGGTAATGAAGACAAAAGATTGGGATGATGCTTCAACAGAACAAACATTTTTTTTAATGCAATGTTATTATTCTTCACAACTCTTATTAAAGATACTTTAACAGGTAAAGAATTCCCAAGAGTCCCTTTTTCAGAACAAATTTCAAATAGAAATCCATGCTTCATTAGCTAGATAGAAATTTGGTAAACACCAAAGAGTTACATGGCACTTAGCAATTAAAGGTAGGGGGGTTTCTGTCTGCCCTGTTAAAATTTTCCCATTCATTGAAGAAACCATCTAAGGGTTTTCCTAAAATGAAATTTAAAATTATTAGAAAGGCTCACCTAGACTCTGCTACATGTTGCTGTGAAGGAAAGATTACTTTGCTTTTTATTTGTTGTATTTTGTATTAGTTTATTGCCTTTTTATATTTTGAATACTGTGATTTGTTTTCTTTACCCTGTGTTTCACTTGTATTCTGCTTTTAACTGTATATTAAAACTTCAAAAAAGACCACAGCTCTGTCTCTTGTGAGTCAGGCAGAAATTAAAATTGATCAATTAAGGACTCATACATAAGATAGAAGAGGTCACTTAAGGTTAATCATTTCTGAACTGAGTTGGTGGAGCTAGGAATTAAACCTTCTATTTCAGGGGTAAAATAAAACATTTCAGAGCTTTATTAGAAAAGCTCACCCAGACTCTGCTACACATTGATGTGAAATAAAGGTTAGTTTGCTTTTTATTTGTTGTATTTTGTATTAGTTTATTGCCTTTTTATATTTTGAATAATGTGATTTGTTTTCTTTACCTTGTGTTTTACTTGCATTCTGCTTTTAACTGCATATTAAAACTTCAGAAGAGACCACAGCTCTGTCTTTTGTGAGTCAGGCAGAAATTTGTCCCCATCCTGTTGCTATTTTGTTCTTAAATACCACTGTCTTTCTAGTTGCCTGCCTCATATGTTAATTTGACCATATATCTCATTTCCTCTCTGCTTTCACTGGCTTGTGTGAGTAAGCACAAAATTATCATTTTGTGAAATTATTCCCCTTCAACTATTTAAATTTATTGGCCATCCTACTGTATTCCATAGTACCAGAATACAAAAGTGATCACCCCCTTTCAATCTATCTTGCTGTTTTAACAATAGTGACTTTCCCCTAAAACTTAACTTTTTAGACAGGTAAAACTTAAGTTACCTACTTTCACATCTAACTTCTTTAATGCACACTGCAGTGCTTAGGATAAACTATTTTTTTCATTTTACTTTTAAGCATCCCTGTGACTAGCACTTGCTCTAATACCTGCTGGAAAGCACTAGGAATCCTTAAACTGGTACAAGCACTCAACTCTCCTTGTTAATAAGGAGAAATTAATCATAGACACTAAACAACCTATAACTGCAAAGTACCTTGCGGGAAAACAGCTCCTGTACTTTTCAAAAAAAGCACCAAACCAGGCATGTCCAAGGTACAGCTTCTGGTGATTTCTCCTGTCCACCTGGTGAATCTGGGCATACTGGGGAAATGCAGCAATTGCCTCATGTACACAGACAACCCTCTCCTCCTACCACCTGACACTACAACCTGTGAGAGATGCACTTACATAGCCAAACTGGAAGCAAAGCTCTCTCAGTCAAGAGGAGAAGGTTAACACCCGCACTACACCTCAAGCAACACATAGCCCTTCTAAACTCACACCACCAACACCCACTGATAGCAACACTAAATCCACATATGCAGAGGCCCTTATCTGTAACCTGCCCAAGCAACAAGGACCTCCAAAGCTGAAATACAAACAAACACCAATCACAACCAAAGTGTCACATAGCTCACAACACCAGCATGCCACCCAGCAACAACCCCTAAGGCAAGACAACATACCTAACACTTTAGTCATAGGTGACTCTATAGTCAGGCACGCTGATGTCCCACTCACCAGGCTGAACAAGGAGGCAATTACAGTCAGCTGCCTGTCGGGTACCAGGATCTGCCACATAATGCATGCATTCAAGTAACTCCACAAGTGCAAATATTACTCTGTCATTGTCCATGTTGTAGTGAATGACTTGAGATGTACCTCCTTGGACTACATGAAAAGAGACATGGAAGAGCCCTCAGATCATGTGGCCTAGGCAGGTATGACCCTAGCCCTGAGTAGCATCCTGCCTTAGCCCAGAATGATACCACAATATAAGGACAAAATGATTGACTTCAACAATTGCCTAAGCTTCTGGTGTCATTCAAAGGGGATCCAGTATCTGTCAGCCTGGGATGACATGATCGACAGACCACGATACTTTGCCAGAGATGGTCTGCACCTGTCGCCCTTGGGATTCAGGTTACTGCCTAAAGCTCTTGCCACCTCTACAGTGCATTTTTTAGGCAAAGTTCAAAGGACAAAACCACCACTGTCACAGGTATAAGCATGCAAAATCTGAAGGTAATGCTACTCAATGCTAGAAGTCTAAATCTCAAAATGCACACTCTCGAGGCACTCCTAAAAATGGAGAATATCGATATCTATGCAGTAACTGAGACCTGGTTCAAGGCTCCAGAGAGCACCCCTGCAATACCAGGCCGCAACTCTTACCACACTTTTCGGCCACCAAACCAGGATCAAAACACTAAAGGTGGAGGAGTGTCCATATTCACCAAGGCTATTCACACCACCAGGCTAGTTGCCCAACACAATGTGTCTTAAATTCTCCAGGTGCAACTAACACTAGGTAAGACTGCAATCCAAATTGTAGCTTGCTACAGATCCCCCACCATGCTCCAAGATTCTCACTATACCTTTCTAAACACACTGGAAAATATTAAGATACAACCAAACACCCTAATACTGGGTGATTTCAACTACCCTGCTATTAACTGGGAAACTACTCGTGTACCAACACCTTTGCCCAGCGGTTCTTGGAATTCATAAATTCCAACGCCCTGGATCAACTAATCCATAGTCCCACCAGGGGCTCCAATATCCTAGACCTGGTAATTACCAACATGGGAAATCGATGCTCCATACCTACGGTCACTCCCTCGTTGGTCAGGTCAGACCATAAGCTAATAACCCTTAACATCCGCATCCCTCCCCTACTCCCCAGTAAGGAAACCTCCATAAAAAACTTCTCCAAAGCCAACTTTGTGCTACGCAAGTCAGAAGTGACAAACTTCATGACAGCCATGCAGACAGGAACTGCAAGTTCGACTGATGAGTCCTACACTAAGGCAATGTACGAGCACATCCACTCATGCATGAATCGTGCCATCCCAAATAGAACCAAGACACTCTCCTCCAAAAAAAGGAAGCAAATCTGGTGGTCCTCTGCCATAAATAAACTTTACAACAAAAGGAAGAAACTCTTGCAGAAAACAGGAAAATCCCACGATGCAAAAAATTCCCTTACCAGCCTCAGTAAGAAGCTGAGATCTCTCGTAAAATCTTCCAAAGCTAGTTACGAAAATAAAATTGCCAAAGATTCCAAAGACAACCACAAGGCATTCTATAACTATGTCAAAAATCTAAATGGCAATGCTCAGATCTGCTCTGAGCTACAACAGAATGGCATTAAATATACTGATCCCGAGGATATTGCCAATATCCTGGCAGATTGATTCAGTGCCAACTTCACCCCCTCTCACCCCCTAAACAGCCCAGCTCAATACCGGAAGATTGCCAAATTCCAGTAATAATGGCCATACAGGTAAAAAATGCACTCACCACAGCTAAGAATACAGCATCCATGGGACCAGATGACATCCTGGGCTGTGTACTACATGAACTCCAAAATGAACTGGCACCTCAACTAAGTGTCATGTTTAATCATACCCTCACTGCAGGCTTCATGCCCACTGAGTGGTGCACAGCTACAGTTATCCCACTCCACAAGGGGGGGGTGGTCCACCTTGGATCCCGGGAACTACCGCCCCATCAGTCTGACGAGCCTGATCTGCAAGGCTATGGAACGTATTATCATGGAACTTATAAACAAAGATATTGGCAACCTTCAAACACTGGACCCAACCCAGTTTGGGTTCATGAAGGGCCGATCTTGTCTCCTGAACCTGACTGACTTCTTTGAATCAGTCTTCAGAGCCATGGATGAGGGTAAGGCAGTCCACACAGCCTATCTGGACCTCGAAAAGGCCTTTGACACCATCCCCCATTCTGGAATCATAGATAAACTTATTAAGCTGGGCATTAATCCATACGTCACTCGATGGGTTGCCAACTGGCTTACTGACAGAACCTACACTGTAAAAGTAGCTGACTCCAAATCCAGCTCCAGACAAGTGACAGTGGAGTACCTCAGGGTTCAGTCCTGGGACCTCTCTTGTTTGGCATCTACTTCTCTGAAGTACAGACCAACACTAAGGGACTCTGGTTAACAAAGTTCGCTGATGACTGCAAACAGGGAGCCATTATTGAATCCCCAAATGATGTGGATACTCTACAAAAGGGCCTTACAGAAACATATGCTTGTTGCCAGAGCCATGGGCTCAAGCTCAATGCCAAGAAATGTATAGTTATCCCCTTTGGGAAAAAACATGTACCCATGAAATACCACATAGGTGGCAGTACACTAAACACCGAAAGTGTGATAAGAGACTTAGGGACACAGGTGGACAGTGGTCTTACCTTCAATAACCACATCGCCACAACAGTCAGGAAATCCTTCTATGTGGCACACCTCATCATTAAGGGCTTTTCATCCAGAAAAAAGGAGGTCATTGTTCCACTGTACTCATCCCTCATTAGACCCATTATAGAATACAACGCCCCATTTGGTATGTACCTCTCAACACATCTGCAACAACTGGAAAGGCCGCAGAAATACCTCACTAAAAGAATCACAGGCCTAAAGCAGATGCCCTATGCTGACCGCCTTTAAAAACTCCAGCTATACTCTGTCGCATATCGTCTACTCAGAGGCGATCTCTGCTTAACATACAAGTCCATGTCAAACCCAGAGCTGTTGGGCATGCTACACTTAAAGAAATCCCAATCCCTTAGAGCCACATGCTCCAGGGATCTAAACCTTGTCATCACAATAAAAACATGCTGGAGGGATAGGTTCCTGACCCAGAGACTCCCCAGACTCTGGAATAGACTGCCCATACATGTCAAGCAGAGCGCCTCCTTGGCCCTCTTCAAAAGGAACCTTGATGATTGGATGGGAGAAAGGAAATTCACCCCAGGGATCATGTCAGTCACCCTGCTAGACAGGGGTCCAGGGAAGTAAATAGTGTGGGAAGAAATAGCCAAGGAATTGTTATGGCTAGGCTTGTGTAGGCCCTAGGGCCAATAGCCTAGTACCAACCTATGAACCTATGTGAGTGCTTTGCATGGTCAGTAAAATGAAATGATAGAATTATATGAGACTCAGTGTGACTAGTATATCATGTTTGGGACAGTAAAAGATATTCGTTTCCAGACCTAGTCTGGTACAACTGTTTTCTGTGCTGTGATACCCATGCAGTAAATAATACCTCAGATGTATTCCCTGCAACATTTACACATACTTGAAAACAATGTTATTTTATGCACTGTGGTTCCTTGGGCCTCTTCTTCAGTGGGGTCCAAACTACAATAGTATGTATTATTTGTAAAAGTTTGGTGGAGCTTCTATACTTTTACCTGTAAGGTGACTTTTATTCATCTGGTTTCTTTATGAATACCCTTGTTAATGTGTTTAAAATGTCATCTAGACAATCGTCACTCAGCTGCTTCTAATGCCTACCTAGTCACTTGTTTATATTATCTATTTATAAGCCTTGGCTATCTTGTATAAATGTTTCTTTAAGATACAGAAGTGGAAAAATTATACAAAATGGTTACTATCTTCAAGAAACCAAGTCTTAAGGTTAAAGTTATATATATTGTTACTAATGTTTTCTGCTGCTATTGAATGTATATGTGTGTTATGTCATATAAGTACGGTTTTATATTTACAAACTCATATCTATTAATGACCTCAACACAATAAAATCCATATACACAAAATATAGACACTAATTAGTACCAACATGTAAATATCCTCAACACACAATATA